>NC_084735.1:2616781-2796781 GCF_033978785.1 Entelurus aequoreus | reverse complement strand
GTCATTATGGAGGTATGTAGAATTTTGAGGACCAAAAAGGAATGTAATTTTTTAGTTATTTTTTTCAGTTTGCAAATATTTCTACAAAAAATAAATAAATCACATTGTCATAAATATTTCTACAAAAAAAAAAAGAATCACATTGTCATCATGGGGAATTGTGTGTAAAATTTTGAGGACCAAAAAGGAAGGTCATTTTTTGGTAAATTTTTTTTTCAGTTTGCAAATATTTCTACACAAAAAAACAATCACATTGTCATAAATATTTCTACAAAAAAAACAATCACATTATCATCATGGGGAATTGTGTGTAGAATTTTGAGGACCAAAAAGGAATGTAATTTTTGTAGTAAAATTTTTTTCAGTTTGCAGATATTTCTACAAAAAAAAACAATCATATTGTCATAAATATTTCTACAAAAAATAAATAAATCACATTGTCATAAATATTTCTACAAAAAAAAACAATCACATTGTCATCTTCGGGAATTGTGTGTAGAATTTTGAGGACCAAAAAGGAATGTCATTTTTTAATACATTTTTTTTTTAGTTTGCAAATATTTCCACACAAAAAAACAATCACATTGTCATAAATATTTCTACAAAAAAAAACAACAACATTGTCATCTTCGGGAATTGTGTGTAGAATTTTGAGGACCAAAAAGGAATATAATTTTTTGGTAATTTTTTTTTTCAGTTTGCAAATATTTCTACACAAAAAAAAGAATCACATTGTCATAAATATTTCTACAAAAAAAAAACAATCACATTGTCATAAATATTTCTACAAAAAATAAATAAATCACATTGTCATAAATATTTCTACAAAAAAAAACAATCACATTGTCATCATGGGGAATTGTGTGTAGAATTTTGAGGACCAAAAAGGAATGTCATTTATTAGTTTTATTTTTTTTTTCAGTTTGCAAATATTTCTACAAAAAACAACAACAATCACATTGTCATTATGGAGGTATGTAGAATTTTGAGGACCAAAAAGGAATGTAATTTTTTAGTTATTTTTTTCAGTTTGCAAATATTTCTACAAAAAATAAATAAATCACATTGTCATAAATATTTCTACAAAAAAAAAAAGAATCACATTGTCATCATGGGGAATTGTGTGTAAAATTTTGAGGACCAAAAAGAAATGTCATTTTTGTAGTAAAATTTTTTTCAGTTTGCAAATATTTCTACACAAAAAAACAATCACATTGTCATAAATATTTCTACAAAAAATAAATAAATCACATTGTCATAAATATTTCTACAAAAAAAAAAACAATCACATTGTCATCATGGGGAATTGTGTGTAGAATTTTGAGGACCAAAAAGGAAGGTCATTTTTTGGTAATTTTTTTTTTCAGTTTGCAAATATTTCTACAAAATAAAACAATCACATTGTCATAAATATTTCTACAAAAAAAACAATCACATTGTCATCATGGGGAATTGTGTGTAGAATTTTGAGGACCAAAAAGGAAGGTCATTTTTTGGTAAATTTTTTTTTCAGTTTGCGAATATTTCTACAAAAAAAACAATCACATTGTCATAAATATTTCTACAAAAAAAACAATCACATTGTCATCATGGGGAATTGTGTGTAGAATTTTGAGGACCAAAAAGGAACGTCATTTTTGTAGTAAACATTTTTTCAGTTTGCGAATATTTCTACAAAAAAAAACAATCGCATTGTCATAAATATTTCTACAAAAAAATAAATAAATCACATTGTCATAAATATTTCTACAAAAAAAAACAATCACATTGTCATCATGGGGAATTGTGTGTAGAATTTTGAGGACCAAAAAGGAATGTCATTTATTAGTTTTATTTTTTTTTTCAGTTTGCAAATATTCCTACAAAAAACAACAACAATCACATTGTCATTATGGAGGTATGTAGAATTTTGAGGACCAAAAAGGAATGTAATTTTTTAGTTATTTTTTTCAGTTTGCAAATATTTCTACAAAAAATAAATAAATCACATTGTCATAAATATTTCTACAAAAAAAAAAGAATCACATTGTCATCATGGGGAATTGTGTGTAAAATTTTGAGGACCAAAAAGGAAGGTCATTTTTTGGTAAATTTTTTTTTCAGTTTGCAAATATTTCTACACAAAAAAACAATCACATTGTCATAAATATTTCTACAAAAAAAAAAAAATCACATTGTTATCAGGGGGAATTGTGTGTAGAATTTTGAGGACCAAAAAGGAATGTCATTTTTTAGTTTTATTTTTTTTTTCAGTTTGCAAATATTTCTACAAAAAAACAAAAACAATCACATTGTCATAAATATTTCTACAAAAAAACAACAATCACATTGTCATCATGGGGAATTGTGTGTAGAATTTTGAGGACCAAAAAGAAACGTCATTTTTGTAGTAAAAATTTTTTCAGTTTGCAAATATTT
This sequence comes from Entelurus aequoreus, assembly GCF_033978785.1. Taxonomy (NCBI): domain Eukaryota; kingdom Metazoa; phylum Chordata; class Actinopteri; order Syngnathiformes; family Syngnathidae; genus Entelurus; species Entelurus aequoreus. Next base: position 2,794,363 of record NC_084735.1, on the reverse strand, counting down.
CTACACAAAAAAACAATCACATTGTCATAAATATTTCTACAAAAAATAAATAAATCACATTGTCATAAATATTTCTACAAAAAAAAAACAATCACATTGTCATCATGGGGAATTGTGTGTAGAATTTTGAGGACCAAAAAGGAAGGTCATTTTTTGGTAAATTTTTTTTTCAGTTTGCAAATATTTCTACACAAAAAAACAATCACATTGTCATAAATATTTCTACAAAAAAAACAATCACATTGTCATCATGGGGAATTGTGTGTAGAATTTTGAGGACCAAAAAGGAACGTCATTTTTGTAGTAAACATTTTTTCAGTTTGCGAATATTTCTACAAAAAAAAACAATCACATTGTCATAAATATTTCTACAAAAAATAAATAAATCACATTGTCATAAATATTTCTACAAAAAAAAACAATCACATTGTCATCATGGGGAATTGTGTGTAGAATTTTGAGGACCAAAAAGGAATGTCATTTATTAGTTTTATTTTTTTTTTCAGTTTGCAAATATTTCTACAAAAAACAACAACAATCACATTGTCATTATGGAGGTATGTAGAATTTTGAGGACCAAAAAGGAATGTAATTTTTTAGTTATTTTTTTCAGTTTGCAAATATTTCTACAAAAAATAAATAAATCACATTGTCATAAATATTTCTACAAAAAAAAAAAGAATCACATTGTCATCATGGGGAATTGTGTGTAAAATTTTGAGGACCAAAAAGGATGGTCATTTTTTGGTAAATTTTTTTTTCAGTTTGCAAATATTTCTACACAAAAAAACAATCACATTGTCATAAATATTTCTACAAAAAAAAAAAAATCACATTGTTATCAGGGGGAATTGTGTGTAGAATTTTGAGGACCAAAAAGGAATGTAATTTTTGTAGTAACATTTTTTTCAGTTTGCAGATATTTCTACAAAAAAAAACAATCACATTGTCATAAATATTTCTACAAAAAATAAATAAATCACATTGTCATAAATATTTCTACAAAAAAAAACAATCACATTGTCATCTTCGGGAATTGTGTGTAGAATTTTGAGGACCAAAAAGGAATGTCATTTTTTAATAATTTTTTTTTTTAGTTTGCAAATATTTCCACACAAAAAAACAATCACATTGTCATAAATATTTCTACAAAAAAAAACAACAACATTGTCATCTTCGGGAATTGTGTGTAGAATTTTGAGGACCAAAAAGGAATATAATTTTTTGGTAAATTTTTTTTTCAGTTTGCAAATATTTCTACACAAAAAAAAGAATCACATTGTCATAAATATTTCTACAAAAAAACAACAATCACATTGTCATCATGGGGAATTGTGTGTAGAATTTTGAGGACCAAAAAGGAATGTCATTTTTTAGTTTTAATTTTTTTTTCAGTTTGCAAATATTTCTACACAAAAAAAAGAATCACATTGTCATAAATATTTCTACACAAAAAAAACAATGACATTGTCATCATGGGGAATTGTGTGTAGAATTTTGAGGACCAAAAAGAAACGGCATTTTTGTAGTAAACATTTTTTCAGTTTGCAAATATTTCTACAAAAAAAAACAATCACATTGTCATAAATATTTCTACAAAAAATAAATAAATCACATTGTCATCATGGGGAATTGTGTGTAGAATTTTGAGGACCAAAAAACAATGTTATTTTTTAGTTTTTTTTTCTTTTTTTCAGTTTGCAAATATTTCTACAAAAAAAACAATCACATTGTCATAAATATTTCTACAAAAAATAAATAAATCACATTGTCATAAATATTTCTACAAAAAATAAATAAATCACATTGTCATAAATATTTCTACAAAAAAAAAGAATCACATTGTCATCATGGGGAATTGTGTGTAGAATTTTGAGGACCAAAAAGGAATGTCATTTTTTAGTTAATTTTTTTTTTTCAGTTTGCTAATATTTCTACAAAAAAAAACAATCACATTGTCATAAATATTTGTACAAAAAAACAACAATCACATTGTCATCATGGGGGAATTGTGTGTAGAATTTTGAGGACCAAAAAGGAATGTCATTTTTTAGTTTTAATTTTTTTTTCAGTTTGCAAATATTTCTATACAAAAAAAAGAATCACATTGTCATAAATATTTCTACAAAAAAAAACAATCACATTAATAATAATAATAATGGATTAGATTTATATAGCGCTTTTCTAGACACTCAAAGCGCTTCACAGAGAAGTGAGAACCCATCATTCATATTTACAACTCATTCATTCATCATTCATTCTCCGGTGTGAGCGGCACCAGGGGCAAGGGTGAAGTGTCCTGCCCAAGGACACAACGGCAGCGATTTTTTGGATGGTAAGAGGCGGGGAGCGAACCTGCAACCCTCAGGTTTCTGGCACGGTTGCTCTACCCACTACGCCATACCGCCCCCAGTTTGCTAATATTTCTACAAAAAAAACAATCACATTGTCATAAATATTTGTACAAAAAAACAACAATCACATTGTCATCATGGGGGAATTGTGTGTAGAATTTTGAGGACCAAAAAGGAATGTCATTTTTTAGTTTTAATTTTTTTTTTCAGTTTGCAAATATTTCTACACAAAAAAAAGAATCACATTGTCATAAATATTTCTACACAAAAAAACAATGACATTGTCATCATGGGGAATTGTGTGTAGAATTTTGAGGACCAAAAAGAAACGTCATTTTTGTAGTAAACATTTTTTCAGTTTGCAAATATTTCTACAAAAAAAAACAATCACATTGTCATAAATATTTCTACAAAAAATAAATAAATCACATTGTCATAAATATTTCTACAAAAAAAAAAAAATCACATTGTCATCATGGGGAATTGTGTGTAGAATTTTGAGGACCAAAAAACAATGTTATTTTTTAGTTAATTTTTTTTTTTCAGTTTGCAAATATTTCTACAAAAAAAACAATCACATTGTCATAAATATTTCTACAAAAAATAAATAAATCACATTGTCATAAATATTTCTACAAAAAAAAAGAATCACATTGTCATCATGGGGAATTGTGTGTAGAATTTTGAGGACCAGAAAGGAATGTCATTTTTTAGTTAATTATTTTTTTTTCAGTTTGCTAATATTTCTACAAAAAAAACAATCACATTGTCATAAATATTTCTACAAAAAAACAACAATCACATTGTCATCATGGGGAATTGTGTGTAGAATTTTGAGGACCAAAAAGGAATGTCATTTTTTAGTTTTAATTTTTTTTTCAGTTTGCAAATATTTCTACACAAAAAAAAGAATCACATTGTCATAAATATTTCTACACAAAAAAAACAATGACATTGTCATCATGGGGAATTGTGTGTAGAATTTTGAGGACCAAAAAGAAACGTCATTTTTGTAGTAAACATTTTTTCAGTTTGCAAATATTTCTACAAAAAAAACCAATCACATTGTCATAAATATTTCTACAAAAAATAAATAAATCACATTGTCATAAATATTTCTACAAAAAAAAAAAAATCACATTGTCATCATGGGGAATTGTGTGTAGAATTTTGAGGACCAAAAAACAATGTTATTTTTTAGTTAATTTTTTTTTTTTCAGTTTGCAAATATTTCTACAAAAAAAACAATCACATTGTCATAAATATTTCTACAAAAAATAAATAAATCACATTGTCATAAATATTTCTACAAAAAAAAAGAATCACATTGTCATCATGGGGAATTGTGTGTAGAATTTTGAGGACCAGAAAGGAATGTCATTTTTTAGTTAATTTTTTTTTTTTTCAGTTTGCTAATATTTCTACAAAAAAAACAATCACATTGTCATAAATATTTCTACAAAAAAACAACAATCACATTGTCATCATGGGGAATTGTGTGTAGAATTTTGAGGACCAAAAAGGAATGTCATTTTTTAGTTTTAATTTTTTTTTCAGTTTGCAAATATTTCTACACAAAAAAAAGAATCACATTGTCATAAATATTTCTACAAAAAATAAATAAATCACATTGTCATAAATATTTCTACAAAAAAACAACAATCACATTGTCATCATGGGGAATTGTGTGTAGAATTTTGAGGACCAAAAAGGAATGTCATTTTTTAGTTTTAATTTTTTTTTCAGTGTGCAAATATTTCTACACAAAAAAAAGAATCACATTGTCATAAATATTTCTACGAAAAAAAAACAATCACATTGTCATCTTCGGGAATTGTGTGTAGAATTTTGAGGACCAAAAAGGAACGTCATTTTTGTAGTAAAATTTTTTTCAATTTGCAAATATTTCTACAAAAAAAAACAATCACATTGTCATAAATATTTCTGCAAAAAATAAATAAATCACATTGTCATAAATATTTCTACAAAAAATAAATAAATCACATTGTCATAAATATTTCCACAAAAAATAAATAAATCACATTGTCATAAATATTTCTACAAAAAATAAATAAATCACATTGTCATAAATATTTCTACAAAAAAAAGAATCACATTGTCATCATGGGGAATTGTGTGTAGAATTTTGAGGACCAAAAAGGAATGTCATTTTTTAGTTAATTTTTTTTTTTCAGTTTGCTAATATTTCTACAAAAAAAACAATCACATTGTCATAAATATTTGTACAAAAAAACAACAATCACATTGTCATCATGGGGGAATTGTGTGTAGAATTTTGAGGACCAAAAAGGAATGTCATTTTTTAGTTTTAATTTTTTTTTCAGTTTGCAAATATTTCTATACAAAAAAAAGAATCACATTGTCATAAATATTTCTACAAAAAAAAAACAATCACATTGTCATCTTCGGGAATTGTGTGTAGAATTTTGAGGACCAAAAATGAACGTAATTTTTGTAGTCAAAATTTTTTCAATTTGCAAATATTTCTACAAAAAAAACAATCACATTGTCATAAATATTTCTGCAAAAAATAAATAAATCACATTGTCCTAAATATTTCTACAAAAAAAAAAGAATCACATTGTCATCATGGGGAATTGTGTGTAGAATTTTGAGGACCAAAAAGGAATGTCATTTTTTAGTTTTAATTTTTTTTTCAGTTTGCAAATATTTCTACACAAAAAAAACAATCACATTGTCATAAATATTTCTACAAAAAAACAACAATCACATTGTCATCATGGGGAATTGTGTGTAGAATTTTGAGGACCAAAAAGGAATGTCATTTTTTAGTTTTAATTTTTTTTTTCAGTTTGCAAATATTTCTACACAAAAAAAAGAATCACATTGTCATAAATATTTCTACACAAAAAAAACAATGACATTGTCATCATGGGGAATTGTGTGTAGAATTTTGAGGACCAAAAAGAAACGTCATTTTTGTAGTAAACATTTTTTCAGTTTGCAAATATTTCTACAAAAAAAACCAATCACATTGTCATAAATATTTCTACAAAAAATAAATAAATCACATTGTCATAAATATTTCTACAAAAAAAAAAAAATCACATTGTCATCATGGGGAATTGTGTGTAGAATTTTGAGGACCAAAAAACAATGTTATTTTTTAGTTAATTTTTTTTTTTTCAGTTTGCAAATATTTCTACAAAAAAAACAATCACATTGTCATAAATATTTCTACAAAAAATAAATAAATCACATTGTCATAAATATTTCTACAAAAAAAAAGAATCACATTGTCATCATGGGGAATTGTGTGTAGAATTTTGAGGACCAGAAAGGAATGTCATTTTTTAGTTAATTTTTTTTTTTTTCAGTTTGCTAATATTTCTACAAAAAAAACAATCACATTGTCATAAATATTTCTACAAAAAAACAACAATCACATTGTCATCATGGGGAATTGTGTGTAGAATTTTGAGGACCAAAAAGGAATGTCATTTTTTAGTTTTAATTTTTTTTTCAGTTTGCAAATATTTCTACACAAAAAAAAGAATCACATTGTCATAAATATTTCTACAAAAAATAAATAAATCACATTGTCATAAATATTTCTACAAAAAAACAACAATCACATTGTCATCATGGGGAATTGTGTGTAGAATTTTGAGGACCAAAAAGGAATGTCATTTTTTAGTTTTAATTTTTTTTTCAGTGTGCAAATATTTCTACACAAAAAAAAGAATCACATTGTCATAAATATTTCTACGAAAAAAAAACAATCACATTGTCATCTTCGGGAATTGTGTGTAGAATTTTGAGGACCAAAAAGGAACGTCATTTTTGTAGTAAAATTTTTTTCAATTTGCAAATATTTCTACAAAAAAAAACAATCACATTGTCATAAATATTTCTGCAAAAAATAAATAAATCACATTGTCATAAATATTTCTACAAAAAATAAATAAATCACATTGTCATAAATATTTCCACAAAAAATAAATAAATCACATTGTCATAAATATTTCTACAAAAAATAAATAAATCACATTGTCATAAATATTTCTACAAAAAAAAGAATCACATTGTCATCATGGGGAATTGTGTGTAGAATTTTGAGGACCAAAAAGGAATGTCATTTTTTAGTTTTAATTTTTTTTTCAGTTTGCAAATATTTCTACAAAAAAAAACAATCACATTGTCATAAATATTTCTACAAAAAACAACAATCACATTGTCATCATGGGGAATTGTGTGTAGAATTTTGAGGACCAAAAAGGAATGTCATTTTTTTGTACATTTTTTTTTCAGTTTGCAAATATTTATACACAAAAAAAACAATCACATTGTCATAAATATTTCTACAAAAAAAAAACAATCACATTGTCATCTTCGGGAATTGTGTGTAGAATTTTGAGGACCAAAAAGGAATGCATTCCCTTTTTTGGAGAACGGCTGTGACATCACACCATGTGAATACTTTGATGGGACGTGAATGGAGTTTTTAAAGATGTGCTTCCTGGCTCCTGTGTCCCCTCAGAGGACATCCTGGACGAGGTGTCGGGCCTGACGCTGGACGACAGTCTGGACCGAGGACCCCCGCCGAGCCCCGGAGATCAGCACGGAGACTTTGCCGGGGCGGGACCCAAGGTAGGAGTCCGTCTGCTGATTGACGTACTGTCAACACCAGTGTGTGTGTGTGTGTGTGTGTGTGTGTGACGAGCGCGTTTGTGATCATGTCGACACGCCGTATCCGAGCAGGACACGCTTGTCACATCCCATCGCCATGGCGACGGGCGACGACCTGTCACCTTCCTGTCATTAGAGGGGGCTGCAGGACGGTCAGACGACGAACTTGTCTTTTCCCCGTCTTGCAGTGCATTGTGGGTACGACGGACTCCCCCTTACCTGGTTTTACCCGCCAGACGAGGCGATTATTAATGTAATTACTCCTGTCTGTCATTTAGTGCGGGGAGGTTCATTATTTCCCACGGGGGGGGTCTGATCACTTGGGATAAGAGCAATCATGGAGGTGATTGCAGCTCTTCCCGCAGGAGAAGTCACTTCAAAAGAAATGCTTGGAATTTATCACGCTCTACTTTTTCAGCCTGGAGGCGTTTCAGATGAAAAGGTGGATTTGATTGACAGTTGCCTTCTTATCTCTTGGCTTTGCCTTCTTTGGGCATCTCACTTCTCTCTTTTCTCCTTCCCTCCCTTGCTTCCTGTGTGCGGTAGTTGCACGGTGCGTCCACTAGAGGGAGCGCTGTCACTAGTATTTACTTTAAAGGCGAACCTTGAAGTAAATGGGCTGTACAAAAGACTGTCTCTGTGACGCTTGTTTTCTTTTTGTGTCATTGGGTTGCTTGAGCGTGGTTCACTTTTACGACACCGGAGGGGGGCGTTGAACGCATCATTTCATTTCATTTCATTTTCATGTTTATTTCAAATATGTAGACAAAACAAAAACAACAAATTTTGAAAAAAAACAACAAAAAAGCCATTCAAGAATGAATAACAAAAACAATAATAGTAATAATAATAATAGTAATAATAAAAAGCAAAAGAAACAAGAAATGAAAATAAACATTTAATGTAAACATATCCGAAAAGGAGTAAGAAGAAGTAAAAACTTATGTACTCCCACCCCTCTTATTACTTACTGTATGTTTAATAATAATAATAATAATAATAGTATATAAAAATGTTATGTCATATAAATACATTTACTCATTACATCAGCAAGCTCTGGAAGTTACGGTGGACTTCGATGTCTAACAGCCATGAGCCCATTGGCGTTGTTAGGCCTATTTTAGGGGGGCTCAAGCCCCCCTAAAATGTTCTTAAGACCCCCTAAATCATTTGGTGTTAAAAAAAAAAGTAAAAATTTTTTTTTTTTTTTTTTTTTTACAAATACATGCTGACATATTTATTATAAAGTGGCCCGAATATGAGTTTAAGTAAATAATTATATAACCTGTCATTATTCACTCAGTTTCCCCTCACTTCATAGCGTAAGGTAGAGAGCCCCTTTAGTGCGTCGCTATCCAATCCATTCCACTAGTTCATATAGAAAATGCCCACATCACTCAAAATCCAGTCCGCATTTTCTCTGCCACCTTGCTTGCGGTCCTGCAGGTGTACGAAGCACATCAGCACACAGCACTGCAGAACAAGAACCTTGTGTCTGCAATTGTAAATAAATTAGTTTTTCAGTTTTGTGTTTCTTGTAGAATCTATATAAAGTAATATACATTAGCCTATTGTTAAAATAATGAAAACAACATCATTAAATATATTTGTTTTATTGTATTGTTACTTTAATAGCTGTTGTATTATTATAGGATGGCTTGTTAAACATTTCATAGGATTTTCAGAGGGAGGAAAAACCAAGACATTTAGTATAAAATGTAAAATTAATAAATACATAAAAAGAAAAATTAGTCTGGCTAAGCCCCCCCTGTCCTTAAAAGCTAGTGACGCCCCTGCATGAGCCTACAATAAAACTGACCAAAATGAGTTGCAATACAGTTTAAAGCACTCAACGAGTGATATCAAAGTGTCTATAAAGTAACTCACTTTGTATTGACGCACACTGCCAATTCAACCGTTGACATCGAAGACCACCGTAGCTTTCAGAGCTTGCTGATGTAATGATGCGTTCGATGCCCCCCTCCCGTGTCGTAAAAGTGAACTACACTCAAGCGACCCAATGACAACAAAAAGGAAACAAGCGTTATACAGAGACAGTCTTTTGTACACACTTTACTTTTAAATCTTGCCCATCATTCACAGCAGGGCCGGCCCGTGGCATAGGCCGTATAGGCAAATGCTAAGGGCGCCGTCCATCAGGGGGCGCCACGCCAGTGCCACAAATGTTGGAGGGAAAAAAAAAAAGTTGGTACTATTATTTCTAAATACAAAAAAATAATCCCATGTCAATTAAAATGTAAAGCCTATTTAATAGAAATATTATTTGTTACAACATTACGCCCCCTCCCCCCGCACGGTGCGCCCCCTCCCTTCCCGTATCATGACTCTTACCACATCAAAAAATCAACACAAGATGTCAAAACGGCCAACGGTGCCCAGAGAAGAAAAAAGAGAAAAGAAGAGGAGAAACGAGAAAAAGACAGAGGTAGCAGGTAGGTAACGTTAGCCTACATGAAATTATTTGTCCGTTACAGAATGTGATTGTAATCTGGCTTTAGCATTAAGCTAATGTTACATGATTCGGCAATCAATAAATAGCTAGTTCTGTTTTAACGTCGGGTTAATATTGTGGAGGGGGCTAAATTGTTATGGAAAATAATAATGTAACGTTAGGTAATTACAGTACTCCCTGGTGTACAGTCATTTGTAAGTCATTCTAGTTAATGCAATATTAAAAAGCACAAATGGAGAACGCTGTAGGATCCCCTTTTTTTGTAATATAGTTGTTAAAGTCATACTGGTTTGATATCTTGTTTTGTGCAGTGCCTTATTTGTATTGTATTTTTAATTTATTTTATGCAACTTGTTGACACGTTTTATTTTGTGTTTATGTATGTTTATGTTAATTTTAAATTTTTTGCATTAATTTATTCCTATTTTTTTTAATCTTGTTAACTATTCTGATTGTTAATTTGCTTTCTTTAAGTAAAAAAAAAAGGTCAAAGACAAAGCTATTCGGTTTCTTGTGAGTATATACACTTCACTGCCGATGTGGGGGAGGGGGGCGCCACCTAAAATCTTGCCTAGGGCGCCAGCTCATGTGAGCACGTGTTTTTCTGCATTCTGACGCGTAAAATATGGCAAGTGCGAGGCGGCTAACAATGCCAGCTAATAGGAGTGCTTTATTGTGGTTCCAAAGAAGACATACAAAGTAGAAACTTAATTAAAGGTGCGAGCGGCGTTGAACGGGCCCTCATGTCAGAAGATTGCTTATGTGAAGCAGGGGTGTCCTGACTTTTTGACTTGGGGGGCCGCAGTGGGCTGAAAAAATGTGTGTGTGCAATATTAATATAATGGCTATATAGTTAATATAATTGGATATTAATAGTATATGAAAGTTCGACTCCTACCTTGTGACGACTCCCTTAAAGTTGTGTAATCAATCAGAAATATCAATCAGCAAAAATGTGCCAAACATGGATAAGTGTTGGGGGAGTTTAGCATTTTTCCCGTCATGCTTTGGAATGGATTGAAATGGGCGCATTTTAGAATTTTTTTAAAAATTTTTTATGGTGCATGGACATTTTTAATAATATCCACAAAGTTCAGTGAGCAGGTTGCGTGTGAACATGTCTGTTAACATCAAAACGTCCGAGAAGATGGCAGCAAGTGTAATGAAGTTATGACAGTTCAACAGACAAACTGCCTGTAACTCCCACTAGGAAGGTCGTAGAGACATGAAACAAAAACCTCTATGTAGGTCTGCCTTAGACCTACATTTCATTATTTAACATCCTCGGGCAAAAACCAACAGGAAGTTGGCAATTTCCCCTTCAAGACAAAAAATGACTGAAAACACTCATTTTTGCCTCTTTGAGCTGTAATTTGACCCCCTTAAAATACTTCAAAACTCACCAAACTTTTTACACACATCAGGACGGGTGGAAATTACGATCTAATAAAAAAAACGAACCCCAAAACTCAAAATTGCGCTCGAGCGCAATTTTTGAATAAAACAGAGACAAAACTGCTCCTCTGAGGAAAACACAGACAAAACTGCTTGTAACTTCCGGTAGGAACGTCTTAGAGACATGAAACAAAAACCTCTATGTAGGTTTTACTTAGACCTACATTTCATAGATTGACATCCTTCAGCAAAAATCAACAGGAAGTTTGATATCCCCCCTTCAAAACTAAATGTTTGTAAAAAGCGGTCACCAAACATCAAACATTATCTCCTCTGAGCGTGTTTGTCGTTTCGGCTTCAAACTACTACAGGAGAGAGATTGAACCCTTCTGATTGAAGGATACTCAAAGAGTTTGGATAAGTGCTACGGTTTTGATTTTACGAGCCTTCAAAGAAAAGAACCACTGTGCCGCAGCACCTAGGGAAAAAACACAGACACAACTTCCTCTAACTCCCAGTACGAATATCGTAGAGACATGAAACAAAAACCTATGTAGGTCTGACTTAGAGCTAGATTTCATACACTGACATCCTTCAGCAAAAATCAACAGGAAGTTGGCAATCACCCCTTCAAAACAAAAGTTTCATAAAAACACTAATTTTTGCCTCTTTGAGCTGTAATTTGACCCCCTTAAAATACTTCAAAACTCACCAAACTTTTTACACACATCAGGACTGGCAGAAATTGCGATCTAATAAAAAACCGAACCCCAAAACTCAAAATTGCGCTGTAGCGCCCCCTAGGAATTAAACACAGACAAAACTGCTCCTCGGAGGAAAACACAGACAAAAATGCTTGTAACTTCCGGTAGGAACGTCTTAGAGACATGAAACAAATACCTCTATGTAGGTCTCACTTAGACCTACATTTCATAGATTGACATCCTTCAGCAACTAGCACCTGCCAAATATGCGGGCCCGACCAACGCTGCTTGCAGCTTTAATTTATTTTATCTTTCAAACATGTTTTCAAACTGTTTTACACAGTTTATGTATTTTATCATGATTTGGATGATTATGTAACACTAGTGTTACATAATGTAATATCTTTATAGTCGATGTTTCTCTGGTTTATCCGTTATACAGTGCTCAATACCGGAGTGCAGCAGAATATACTTTAGGTCAGGAAAAATCACAGAGGCTATTTCATCCCTACAAGCCTGTTTTGCAGGTTTCCCTGACTCTTCAGGGGATTTTATTCTATTTATTTGCCATCCATTTTCTACCGTTTGTCCCTTACAGGGTTGGGGGGGGGGGGGATCATAACTCTCTCTCTCTGTCTCTGCCCCTCCCTCACCAATGCTGCTGTTTGTTTTGTTTTTAACCCCTTCTTAACCCTGAACGTACATTGAAAATACACGCAACCCTAACTCAAAATGCCGGACATTTGAGGCATTTAAGAAGCTCCGCAAAAGAGGACATGTCCGGTGAAAAGAGGACGTGTGGTCAGTCTATCCTAGCCCGTTAGCTGCTAGCATGCCGTGTGTTGTGCCTCGGTGTGCATTGTTTACACAACGTGAGTTACGCTACTTAATATGTCCGTGTGGAAACTCGTTCGGTACACCTCCGAACCGAACCGGAGCCCCCGTACCGGAGCGGTTCAATACAAATACACGTACCGTTACACCCCTACCATATACTGTTCCAGGAACTACAGTTTCTATGGAGGACCAAATTGGCCAAAATGCAATAGATAAATATATTTAAATAATTATTTAAATGTGTCATTAATGTCTCTAACGTATTGCTGTGTATTGTTTTGTTGGATTTATAATTTTTTTAAAAATATATTTAAAAAAAATTAATAATTTTTAAATAAAAAAATAAAAAAATCGATTTTTTTAAAAATGAGAATCGATTCTGAATTGCACAACGGGAGAATCGCAATTCGAATTCGAATCGATTTTTTTTCCCCACACCCCTAATATATTGTGAATAAATTACATGTAACTATTTAACGATGTAATTATCTGACGATTTAGTTAATCATTTAATAATTTCAATAAATATTTCACATGTTAATTTTCTCGTGATTTATTTTTTTACGAATTTAATGAATGATTTACTAAATTATTTAATTCAAACGTGTGTTTGTTTTATCCGCCACACTCGGACATCAACGTCAGAGGGAGGATTATAACACTCCTTTGCTTATTATAAACAATTAGATTGTGAAACACACACACACACACACACACACACACACACACACACACACACACACACACACACACACACACACACACACACACACACACACACACTCTTGTATTTGTTACCTTCTTGAGACCTGAGAAAAGTGCCTACCTCTTTAGGACCAGCCTTTGATTTGTATTGACAACATTAAATGTATATATACATACTATGCAAATATAAAAAAAAAGGTAAGCTTTTAGTTATTTTTGGGGGGGAATTTGTTGTTTGTAATTTGGTTTTAATTTTCATTATTTACTTCAAGTTATTGCAGTATGTCTCTCTCTCTCTCTCTCTCTCTCTCTCTCTCTCTCTCTCTCTCTCTCTCTCTCTCTCTCTCTCTCTCTCTCTCTCTATATATATATATATATATATATATATATATATATATATATATATATATATATATATATATATATATATATATATTTATTTAATTGTTTTTATTCATTTTAGCCAAAGGGAGCATATTTCAATTTTTTTACATACACTTATTATATATATGTTGGCCAGAGGGGGCGCAGTTAACATTTTTACAAACACTTGTTATTTCATATGTTGACCAGAAGCAGTCGATTTTGAAAAATCCCTTCTTTTTGGGACCGCCCTAACTTTTTATAGATGTCACCACCAGGGGGTGCAAATGAGACATTGTCTATTAGATGCAATGTTATTGGGACCGTGATGTATGTCATCACTTGTTCACACCTCCTCATATGGAAGATACTTTTCCTTGTTGATGTCTCAAGAAGGGTAGGGATACAAGAACACACACACCCAAATCGAGGGAAATATCTCCACCCCCTCCATCTAGACACACCCTCCCCAACAATAAACTACCTCATCTTGAACTCTTGCACCTTTTTATTGCACACTTTGTATACATAGTGGATCTAACATAATAGTGAGAGTCCAGTCCATAGTGGATCTAACATAATAGTGTGAGAGTCCAGTCCATAGTGGATCTAACATAATAGTGAGAGTCCAGTCCATAGTGGATCTAACATAATAGTGTGAGAGTCCAGTCCATAGTGGATCTAACATAATAGTGTGAGAGTCCAGTCCATAGTGGATCTAACATAATAGTGTGAGAGTCCAGTCCATAGTGGATCTAACATAATATTGTGAGAGTCCAGTCCATAGTGGATCTAACATCATAGTGTGAGAGTCCAGTCCATAGTGGATCTAACATAATATTGTGAGAGTCCAGTCCATAGTGGATCTAACATAATAGTGTGAGTCCAGTCCATAGTGGATCTAACATAATAGTGAGATTCCAGTCCATAGTGGATCTAACATAATAGTGAGAGTCCAGTCCATAGTGGATCTAACATAATAGTGTGAGAGTCCAGTCCATAGTGGATCTAACATAATAGTGAGAGTCCAGTCCATAGTGGATCTAACATAATAGTGTGAGAGTCCAGTCCATAGTGGATCTAACATAATATTGTGAGAGTCCAGTCCATAGTGGATCTAACATAATATTGTGAGAGTCCAGTCCATAGTGGATCTAACATAATAGTGTGAGTCCAGTCCATAGTGGATCTAACATAATAGTGAGAGTCCAGTCCATAGTGGATCTAACATAATAGTGTGAGAGTCCAGTCCATAGTGGATCTAACATAATAGTGTGAGAGTCCAGTCCATAGTGGATCTAACATAATAGTGTGAGAGTCCAGTCCATAGTGGATCTAACATAATATTGTGAGAGTCCAGTCCATAGTGGATCTAACATCATAGTGTGAGAGTCCAGTCCATAGTGGATCTAACATAATATTGTGAGAGTCCAGTCCATAGTGGATCTAACATAATAGTGTGAGTCCAGTCCATAGTGGATCTAACATAATAGTGAGATTCCAGTCCATAGTGGATCTAACATAATAGTGAGAGTCCAGTCCATAGTGGATCTAACATAATAGTGTGAGAGTCCAGTCCATAGTGGATCTAACATAATAGTGAGAGTCCAGTCCATAGTGGATCTAACATAATAGTGTGAGAGTCCAGTCCATAGTGGATCTAACATAATAGTGTGAGAGTCCAGTCCATAGTGGATCTAACATAATAGTGAGAGTCCAGTCCATAGTGGATCTAACATAATAGTGAGAGTCCAGTCCATAGTGGATCTAACATAATAGTGAGAGTCCAGTCCATAGTGGATCTAACATAATAGTGTGAGTCCAGTCCATAGTGGATCTAACATAATAGTGAGAGTCCAGTCCATAGTGGATCTAACATAATAGTGTGAGAGTCCAGTCCATAGTGGATCTAACATAATAGTGTGAGAGTCCAGTCCATAGTGGATCTAACATAATAGTGTGAGTCCAGTCCATAGTGGATCTAACATAATAGTGTGAGTCCAGTCCATATTGGATCTAACATAATAGTGAGAGTCCAGTCCATAGTGGATCTAACATAATAGTGTGAGAGTCCATTCTAGAGTGGATCTAACATAATAGTGAGAGAGTCCAGTCCATAGTGGATCTAAAATAATAGTGAGAGTCCAGTCCATAGTGGATCTAACATAATAGTGTGAGTCCAGTCCATAGTGGATCTAACATAATAGTGTGAGAGTCCAGTCCAGAGTGGATCTAACATAATAGTGAGAGAGTCCAGTCCATAGTGGATCTAAAATAATAGTGAGAGTCCAGTCCATAGTGGATCTAACATAATAGTGTGAGAGTCCAGTCCATAGTGGATCTAACATAATAGTGTGAGAGTCCAGTCCATAGTGGATCTAACATAATAGTGAGAGTCCAGTCCATAGTGGATCTAACATAATAGTGAGAGTCCAGTCCATAGTGGATCTAACATAATAGTGTGACAGTCCAGTCCATAGTGGATCTAACATAATAGTGGGAGAGTCCAGTCCATAGTGGATCTAACATAATAGTGGGAGAGTCCAGTCCATAGTGGATCTAACATAATAGTGGGAGAGTCCAGTCCATAGTGGATCTAACATAATAGTGTGAGAGTCCAGTCCATAGTGGATCTAACATAATAGTGAGAGTCCAGTCCATAGTGGATCTAACATAATAGTGAGAGTCCAGTCCATAGTGGATTTAACATAATAGTGTGAGAGTCCAGTCCATAGTGGATCTAACATAATAGTGAGAGTCCAGTCCATAGTGGATCTAACATAATAGTGTGAGAGTCCAGTCCATAGTGGATCTAACATAATAGTGAGAGTCCAGTCCATAGTGGATCTAACATAATAGTGAGAGTCCAGTCCATAGTGGATCTAACATAATAGTGATTGTCCAGTCCATAGTGGATCTAACATAATAGTGTGAGTCCAGTCCATAGTGGATCTAACATAATAGTGAGAGTCCAGTCCATAGTGGATCTAACATAATAGTGTGAGAGTCCAGTCCATAGTGGATCTAACATAATAGTGTGAGAGTCCAGTCCATAGTGGATCTAACATAATAGTGAGAGTCCAGTCCATAGTGGATCTAACATAATAGTGAGAGTCCAGTCCATAGTGGATCTAACATAATAGTGAGAGTCCAGTCCATAGTGGATCTAACATAATAGTGAGAGTCCAGTCCATAGTGGATTTAACATAATAGTGTGAGAGTCCAGTCCATAGTGGATCTAACATAATAGTGAGAGTCCAGTCCATAGTGGATCTAACATAATAGTGTGAGTCCAGTCCATAGTGGATCTAACATAATAGTGTGAGTCCAGTCCATATTGGATCTAACATAATAGTGAGAGTCCAGTCCATAGTGGATCTAACATAATAGTGTGAGAGTCCAGTCCAGAGTGGATCTAACATAATAGTGAGAGAGTCCAGTCCATAGTGGATCTAAAATAATAGTGAGAGTCCAGTCCATAGTGGATCTAACATAATAGTGTGAGTCCAGTCCATAGTGGATCTAACATAATAGTGTGAGAGTCCAGTCCATAGTGGATCTAACATAATAGTGAGAGTCCAGTCCATAGTGGATCTAACATAATAGTGAGAGTCCAGTCCATAGTGGATCTAACAT
This sequence comes from Entelurus aequoreus, assembly GCF_033978785.1. Classification (NCBI taxonomy): domain Eukaryota; kingdom Metazoa; phylum Chordata; class Actinopteri; order Syngnathiformes; family Syngnathidae; genus Entelurus; species Entelurus aequoreus. Next base: position 2,777,225 of record NC_084735.1, on the reverse strand, counting down.
AATAGTGTGACAGTCCAGTCCATAGTGGATCTAACATAATAGTGGGAGAGTCCAGTCCATAGTGGATCTAACATAATAGTGGGAGAGTCCAGTCCATAGTGGATCTAACATAATAGTGTGAGAGTCCAGTCCATAGTGGATCTAACATAATAGTGTGAGAGTCCAGTCCATAGTGGATCTAACATAATAGTGAGAGTCCAGTCCATAGTGGATCTAACATAATAGTGAGAGTCCAGTCCATAGTGGATCTAACATAATAGTGTGAGAGTCCAGTCCATAGTGGATCTAACATAATAGTGAGAGTCCAGTCCATAGTGGATCTAACATAATAGTGTGAGAGTCCAGTCCATAGTGGATCTAACATAATAGTGAGAGTCCAGTCCATAGTGGATCTAACATAATAGTGAGAGTCCAGTCCATAGTGGATCTAACATAATAGTGAGAGTCCAGTCCATAGTGGATCTAACATAATAGTGTGAGTCCAGTCCATAGTGGATCTAACATAATAGTGAGAGTCCAGTCCATAGTGGATCTAACATAATAGTGTGAGAGTCCAGTCCATAGTGGATCTAACATAATAGTGTGAGAGTCCAGTCCATAGTGGATCTAACATAATAGTCTGAGTCCAGTCCATAGTGGATCTAACATAATAGTGTGAGTCCAGTCCATATTGGATCTAACATAATAGTGAGAGTCCAGTCCATAGTGGATCTAACATAATAGTGTGAGAGTCCAGTCCAGAGTGGATCTAACATAATAGTGAGAGAGTCCAGTCCATAGTGGATCTAAAATAATAGTGAGAGTCCAGTCCATAGTGGATCTAACATAATAGTGTGAGTCCAGTCCATAGTGGATCTAACATAATAGTGTGAGAGTCCAGTCCAGAGTGGATCTAACATAATAGTGAGAGAGTCCAGTCCATAGTGGATCTAAAATAATAGTGAGAGTCCAGTCCATAGTGGATCTAACATAATAGTGTGAGTCCAGTCCATAGTGGATCTAACATAATAGTGTGAGAGTCCAGTCCATAGTGGATCTAACATAATAGTGAGAGTCCAGTCCATAGTGGATCTAACATAATAGTGAGAGTCCAGTCCATAGTGGATCTAACATAATAGTGTGACAGTCCAGTCCATAGTGGATCTAACATAATAGTGGGAGAGTCCAGTCCATAGTGGATCTAACATAATAGTGGGAGAGTCCAGTCCATAGTGGATCTAACATAATAGTGGGAGAGTCCAGTCCATAGTGGATCTAACATAATAGTGTGAGAGTCCAGTCCATAGTGGATCTAACATAATAGTGAGAGTCCAGTCCATAGTGGATCTAACATAATAGTGAGAGTCCAGTCCATAGTGGATCTAACATAATAGTGTGAGAGTCCAGTCCATAGTGGATCTAACATAATAGTGAGAGTCCAGTCCATAGTGGATCTAACATAATAGTGTGAGAGTCCAGTCCATAGTGGATCTAACATAATAGTGAGAGTCCAGTCCATAGTGGATCTAACATAATAGTGAGAGTCCAGTCCATAGTGGATCTAACATAATAGTGAGAGTCCAGTCCATAGTGGATCTAACATAATAGTGTGAGTCCAGTCCATAGTGGATCTAACATAATAGTGAGAGTCCAGTCCATAGTGGATCTAACATAATAGTGAGAGTCCAGTCCATAGTGGATCTAACATAATAGTGAGAGTCCAGTCCATAGTGGATCTAACATAATAGTGTGAGAGTCCAGTCCATAGTGGATCTAACATAATAGTGTGAGAGTCCAGTCCATAGTGGATCTAACATAATAGTGAGAGTCCAGTCCATAGTGGATCTAACATAATAGTGAGAGTCCAGTCCATAGTGGATCTAACATAATAGTGAGAGACCAGTCCATAGTGGATCTAACATAATAGTGTGAGAGTCCAGTCCATAATGGATCTAACATAATAGTGAGAGTCCAGTCCATAGTGGATCTAACATAATAGTGAGAGTCCAGTCCATAGTGGATCTAACATAATAGTGTGAGAGTCCAGTCCATAGTGGATCTAACATAATAGTGTGAGAGTCCAGTCCATAGTGGATCTAACATAATAGTGTGAGAGTCCAGTCCATAGTGGATCTAACATAATAGTGAGAGTCCAGTCCATAGTGGATCTAACATAATAGTGAGAGTCCAGTCCATAGTGGATCTAACATAATAGTGAGAGTCCAGTCCATAGTGGATCTAACATAATAGTGAGAGTCCAGTCCATAGTGGATTTAACATAATAGTGTGAGAGTCCAGTCCATAGTGGATCTAACATAATAGTGAGAGTCCAGTCCATAGTGGATCTAACATAATAGTGTGAGAGTCCAGTCCATAGTGGATCTAACATAATAGTGAGAGTCCAGTCCATAGTGGATCTAACATAATAGTGTGAGTCCAGTCCATAGTGGATCTAACATAATAGTGTGAGAGTCCAGTCCATAGTGGATCTAACATAATAGTGTGAGAGTCCAGTCCATAGTGGATCTAACATAATAGTGAGAGTCCAGTCCATAGTGGATCTAACATAATAGTGTGAGAGTCCAGTCCATAGTGGATCTAACATAATAGTGAGAGTCCAGTCCATAGTGGATCTAACATAATAGTGAGAGTCCAGTCCATAGTGGATTTAACATAATAGTGTGAGAGTCCAGTCCATAGTGGATCTAACATAATAGTGAGAGTCCAGTCCATAGTGGATCTAACATAATAGTGTGAGAGTCCAGTCCATAGTGGATCTAACATAATAGTGAGAGTCCAGTCCATAGTGGATCTAACATAATAGTGTGAGTCCAGTCCATAGTGGATCTAACATAATAGTGAGAGTCCAGTCCATAGTGGATCTAACATAATAGTGTGAGAGTCCAGTCCATAGTGGATCTAACATAATAGTGTGAGAGTCCAGTCCATAGTGGATCTAACATAATAGTGTGAGAGTCCAGTCCATAGTGGATCTAACATAATAGTGTGAGAGTCCAGTCCATAGTGGATCTAACATAATAGTGTGAGAGTCCAGTCCATAGTGGATCTAACATAATAGTGAGAGTCCAGTCCATAGTGGATCTAACATAATAGTGTGAGAGTCCAGTCCATAGTGGATCTAACATAATAGTGAGAGTCCAGTCCATAGTGGATCTAACATAATAGTGAGAGTCCAGTCCATAGTGGATCTAACATAATAGTGAGAGTCCAGTCCATAGTGGATTTAACATAATAGTGTGAGAGTCCAGTCCATAGTGGATCTAACATAATAGTGAGAGTCCAGTCCATAGTGGATCTAACATAATAGTGTGAGAGTCCAGTCCATAGTGGATCTAACATAATAGTGAGAGTCCAGTCCATAGTGGATCCAACATAATAGTGAGAGTCCAGTCCATAGTGGATCTAACATAATAGTGAGAGTCCAGTCCATAGTGGATCTAACATAATAGTGAGAGTCCAGTCCATAGTGGATCTAACATAATAGTGAGAGTCCAGTCCATAGTGGATCTAACATAATAGTGAGAGTCCAGTCCATAGTGGATCTAACATAATAGTGTGAGAGTCCAGTCCATAGTGGATCTAACATAATATTGTGAGAGTCCAGTCCATAGTGGATCTAACATAATAGTGAGAGTCCAGTCCATAGTGGATCTAACATAATAGTGAGAGTCCAGTCCATAGTGGATCTAACATAATAGTGTGAGAGTCCAGTCCATAGTGGATCTAACATAATAGTGTGAGAGTCCAGTCCATAGTGGATCTAACATAATATTGTGAGAGTCCAGTCCATAGTGGATCTAACATAATAGTGAGAGTCCAGTCCATAGTGGATCTAACATAATAGTGAGAGTCCAGTCCATAGTGGATCTAACATAATAGTGTGAGAGTCCAGTCCATAGTGGATCTAACATAATAGTGTGAGAGTCCAGTCCATAGTGGATCTAACATAATAGTGTGAGAGTCCAGTCCATAGTGGATCTAACATAATAGTGTGAGAGTCCAGTCCATAGTGGATCTAACATAATAGTGTGAGAGTCCAGTCCATAGTGGATCTAACATAATAGTGAGAGTCCAGTCCATAGTGGATCTAACATAATAGTGTGAGTCCAGTCCATAGTGGATCTAACATAATAGTGAGAGTCCAGTCCATAGCGGATCTAACATAATAGTGAGAGTCCAGTCCATAGTGGATCTAACATAATAGTGTGAGAGTCCAGTCCATAGTGGATCTAACATAATAGTGTGAGAGTCCAGTCCATAGTGGATCTAACATAATAGTGTGAGAGTCCAGTCCATAGTGGATCTAACATAATAGTGTGAGAGTCCAGTCCATAGTGGATCTAACATAATAGTGTGAGAGTCCAGTCCATAGTGGATCTAACATAATAGTGTGAGAGTCCAGTCCATAGTGGATCTAACATAATAGTGAGAGTCCAGTCCATAGTGGATCTAACATAATAGTGAGAGTCCAGTCCATAGTGGATCTAACATAATAGTGAGAGTCCAGTCCATAGTGGATCTAACATAATAGTGAGAGACCAGTCCATAGTGGATCTAACATAATAGTGTGAGAGTCCAGTCCATAATGGATCTAACATAATAGTGAGAGTCCAGTCCATAGTGGATCTAACATAATAGTGAGAGTCCAGTCCATAGTGGATCTAACATAATAGTGTGAGAGTCCAGTCCATAGTGGATCTAACATAATAGTGTGAGAGTCCAGTCCATAATGGATCTAACATAATAGTGAGAGTCCAGTCCATAGTGGATCTAACATAATAGTGAGAGTCCAGTCCATAGTGGATCTAACATAATAGTGTGAGAGTCCAGTCCATAGTGGATCTAACATAATAGTGAGAGTCCAGTCCATAGTGGATCTAACATAATAGTGAGAGTCCAGTCCATAGTGGATCTAACATAATAGTGTGAGAGTCCAGTCCATAGTGGATCTAACATAATAGTGTGAGAGTCCAGTCCATAGTGGATCTAACATAATAGTGAGAGTCCAGTCCATAGTGGATCTAACATAATAGTGAGAGTCCAGTCCATAGTGGATCTAACATAATAGTGAGAGTCCAGTCCATAGTGGATCTAACATAATAGTGAGAGTCCAGTCCATAGTGGATCTAACATAATAGTGAGAGTCCAGTCCATAGTGGATCTAACATAATAGTGAGAGTCCAGTTTTACGACTTAGAATGTGTTCTTGTCTTATTGTGAATGATAGGTAAAAAGTGCAGTTCCCCTTTAAGAAATGAACGTTCCGGAAGCTTTGATTTGGTGCTCCTCACATCATCCGGTGCTTCTTTCGGGTCTTTAACGCACTAAAAGGCTATCATAGGCCGCTTGGATGTGCTGATGTGCGTCTGGACGCCAAGCCGCTCCGTGGTGCAATAATCTCACTTGATCCTGCTTGCCGCTGCCGGCGGGGGCGGCGGCGGCAGGTCGCTGCTCGCCTTCCAAGCTCCTCCTCCTCCTCCTCCCACACACACACACAGCACATTGCACCACCGCTCCAGCCGCTCGGTCCGTAGCCACAGGCTGCTTTTTACTTCTGGAGAAAAAAGGTAAGGCTGATCCTGTCCCGGCTTGACTCTGACGGTCCACACCTCGGCGGGCGGCCTTGAATTTCTTGTGCATGCATCAAGTGCCGATGACGGATTAAGAAAGAAGCTAAACGTGTGTGTGTGTGTGTGTGAAGGTGTGCTTGGTTACATAAGGTGTGTGTTGGCAGCGGTATGGCAGGTGTGGTCTTAGCGGGCTGCAAAGTGTCGACTTTGGAATGAAGGAGAGCGAGGGGAATCGAACCAGGTTCTGTTTGCATTGCTTGACCGGGCAGAAAAGAGTTTTTTCCTAATCGTTTTGGTTTTTTTTAACAATGTTGGAATTATTAGTCCTGCGATGAGGTGGCGACTTGTCCGGGGGTGTACCCCGCCTTCCGCCCGAATGCAGCTGAGATAGGCTCCAGCGACCCCCCCACAGGCCCAAAAAGGGACAAGCGGTAGAAAATGGATGGATGGATGGAATTAGTAGTCGCCATGAGTCTTTGCATGTAATTAGAATGTAGAGTCATCATTTTCATGAAGTAATAACTAATAATAAATAAATAAAAAAAATAAAAAAATAGTAATTAATAATATAATAATAATAATAATGTAATAATAAATAAATAAAAGTAATAAGAATAATTTTTTAGGCCGTCTGCATGCAACCAGAAGTCTGCATGTCTCCTACTTTTATTTCCATGATTACATGGCAACAGCTGTTTCTAAAGGGAGGGGGGTCGTAAACAGCCGCTGCGACTTTGGAACGAAGGAGAGCGAGGGAATCGAACCAGGCATTTTTTCCTAATCCTAATTGTTGTTTTTTAACAATATTGGAATTATTAATCGCCATGAGTCCTTGCATGTAATTCAAACGTACATTCATCAATTTCATAAAGTAATAACTAATAATAAAATAATAAATAAAAAATTATAAATAAATAATAATAATAAAATAATAATATTAATTATTTTAAAATAAATAAATACAAAAAAGTAATAAGAATACATTTTTAGGCCGTCTGCATGCAACCAGAAGTCTGCATGTCTCCTACTTTTATTTCCCTGATTACATGGCAACAGCTGTTTCTAAAGGGAGGGGGGGTCGTAAACAGCCGTCTGCGACTTTGGAATGAAGGAGAACGAGGGAATCGAACCAGGCATTTTTTCCTAATCTTAATTGTTGTTTTTTAACAATATTGGAATGATTAATCGCCATGAGTCCTTGCATGTAATTAAAACGTAGATTCATCAATTTCATAAAGTAATAACTAATAATAAATAAAAAATTATAAAAAATAATAATATTAATAATAATTAAAATAAATAAATACAAAAACGTAATAAGAATACATTTTTAGGCCGTCTGCATGCAACCAGAAGTCTGCATGTCTCCTACTTTTATTTCCCTGATTACATGGCAACAGCTGTTTCTAAAGGGAGGGGGGGTCGTAAACAGCCGCTGCGACTTTGGAACGAAGGAGAGCGAGGGAATCGAACCAGGTTCTGTTTGTATTTTTTCCTAATCCTAATTGTTGTTTTTTAACAATATTGGAATTATTAATCGCCATGAGTCCTTGCATGTAATTAAAACGTACATTCATCAATTTCATAAAGTAATAACTAATAATAAAATAATAAATAAAAAATTATTAAAAATAATAATAATAATAATATTAATAATAATAATTAAAATAAATAAATACAAAAAAGTAATAAGAATACATTTCTAGGCCGTCTGCATGCAACCAGAAGTCTGCATGTCTCCTACTTTTATTTCCCTGATTACATGGCAACAGCTGTTTCTAAAGGGAGGGGGGTCGTAAACAGTCGCTGCGACTTTGGAACGAAGGAGAGCGAGGGAATCGAACCAGGTTCTGTTTGTATTTTTTCCTAATCCTAATTGTTGTTTTTTAACAATATTGGAATTATTAATCGCCATGAGTCCTTGCATGTAATTAAAACGTACATTCATCAATTTCATAAAGTAATAACTAATAATAAAATAATAAATAAAAAATTATTAAAAATAATAATAATAATAATATTAATAATAATAATTAAAATAAATAAATACAAAAAAGTAATAAGAATACATTTCTAGGCCGTCTGCATGCAACCAGAAGTCTGCATGTCTCCTACTTTTATTTCCCTGATTACATGGCAACAGCTGTTTCTAAAGGGAGGGGGGTCGTAAACAGTCGCTGCGACTTTGGAACGAAGGAGATCGAGGGAATCGAACCAGGTTCTGTTTGCATTTTTTTCTAATCCTAATTGTTGTTTTTTAACAATATTGGAATTATTAATCGCCATGAGTCCTTGCATGTAATTAGAACGTAGATTCATCATTTTCATAAAGTAATAACTAATAATAAAATAATAAAAAAAAATTATTAAAAATAATAATAATAATAATATTAATAATAATAATTAAAATAAATAAATACAAAAAAGTAATAAGAATACATTTTTAGGCCGTCTGCGTGCAACCAGAAGTTTTTCGAACGTGTTTGGAAACAGTTTCATTATAATTATGATATCAAATAGTACATAGCGAGAGAATCTAGGATTGATTGTGAATGGAATCAGATCCAGTTGTTAGATGCACTCCTATATCTATTAAACAAGACAAGAAGCAAGGAATTAAACAGAGACAGAATTACATTTGGCTCAATTGAGGAGAAACGTCGTGGCGCAGTTGTGAGAGTGGCCGTGCCAGCAGCCTGAGGGTTCCTGGTTCGATCCCAAGCTTCTACTAAATGGTTAGCTGCTAGCCCTGCTAGCGCCACTCCAAATAAATGGTTAGCTGCTAGCCCTGCTAGCGCCACTCCAAATAAATGGTTAGCCGCTAGCCCTGCTAGCGCCACTCCAAATAAATGGTTAGCTGCTAGCCCTGCTAGCGCCACTCCAAATAAATGGTTAGCTGCTAGCCCTGCTAGCGCCACTCCAAATAAATGGTTAGCTGCTAGCCCTGCTAGCGCCACTCCAAATAAATGGTTAGCTGCTAGCCCTGCTAGCGCCACTCCAAATAAATGGTTAGCTGCTAGCCCTGCTAGCGCCACTCCAAATAAATGGTTAGCTGCTAGCCCTGCTAGCGCGACAGATCCATAAATGTTTTGAGCAGTACAAGTCAGTCATGACCGAGCAAGTGTTGTGCTTCCTTCCTTCCTCTCCCTCCTCCCTTCCTTGTCTCCTCCTCCCTTGCTCCTCAAGCCGCTGCCCTCAAACAACTTGTGCTTCTTGACTTGTCTGTCACATTGGGTGTGGGTACACGGGTGGGAGGTACACAAAGTCATGGACCACGGACTTTTGTTTGAGCTGGGATCCGCCAGCATGTCTGCCTTCAGCATCAGGAGGAGGAAGAGAGGGAAGAAGTCGTTTAAATGCTCCTCAAAATCTTTTTATTTTGATGTTTCACACCCGGTGAGATGCAATTTTTTTAAATAATACACACTTACTTATTTACTAATGGACACTATTTGGCATCACTTTTTGTTATTTACACCAGCAATGCACACTATTTGGCATCACTCGTAGTTATTTACACCAGCAATGCACACTATTTGGCATCACTCTTAGTCATTCATAGAAGCAATGCACACTATTTAGCATCACTCTTAGTTATTTACACCAGCAATGCACACTATTTGGCATCACTCTTAGTCATCCATAGAAACAATGCACACTATTTGGCATCACTCTTAGTCATCCATAGAAACAATGCACACTATTTGGCATCACTCTTAGTCATCCATAGAAACAATGCACACTATTTGGCATCACTCTTAGTCATCCATAGAAACAATGCACACTATTTGGCATCACTCTTAGTCATCCATAGAAACAATGCACACTATTTGGCATCACTCTTAGTCATCCATAGAAACAATGCACACTATTTGGCATCACTCTTAGTTATCCATAGAAGCAATGCACACTATTTGGCATCACTCTTAGTTATTTACACCAGCAATGCACACTATTTGGCATCACTCTTAGTCATTCATAGAAGCAATGCACACTATTTGGCATCACTCTTAGTTATCCATAGAAGCAATGCACACTATTTGGCATCACTCTTAGTTATTTACATGGGCAATGCACACTATTTGGCATCACTTTTTGTTATTTACACCAGCAATGCACACTATTTGGCATCACTCTTAGTTATTTACACCAGCAATGCACACTATTTGGCATCACTCTTAGTTATTTACACCAGAAATGCACACTATTTGGCATCACTTTTAGTTATTTACACCAGCAATGCACACTATTTGGCATCACTCTTAGTTATTTACACCAGCAATGCACACTATTTGGCATCACTTTTTGTTATTTACACCAGCAATGCACACTATTTGGCATCGCTCTTAGTTATTTACACCAGCAATGCACACTATTTGGCATCACTCTTAGTCATCCATAGAAACAATGCACACTATTTGGCATCACTCTTAGTCATCCATAGAAACATTGCACACTTTTTGGCATCACTCTTAGTCATCCATAGAAACAATGCACACTATTTGGCATCACTCTTAGTCATCCATAGAAGCAATGCACACTATTTGGCATCACTCTTAGTCATCCATAGAAACAATGCACACTATTAGGCATCACTCTTAGTCATCCATAGAAACAATGCACACTATTTGGCATTACTCTTAGTCATCCATAGAAACAATGCACACTATTTGGCATCACTCTTAGTCATCCATAGAAACAATGCACACTATTTGGCATCACTCTTAGTCATCCATAGAAGCAATGCACACTATTTGGCATCACTCTTTAGTTATCCATAGAAACAATGCACACTATTTGGCATCACTCTTAGCTATCCATAGAAACAATGCACACTATTTGGCATCACTCTTAGTCATCCATAGAAACAATGCACACTATTTGGCATCACTCTTCGCTATCCATAGAAACAATGCACACTATTTGGCATCACTCTTCGCTATCCATAGAAACAATGCACACTATTTGGCATCACTCTTAGCTATCCATAGCAGCAATGCACACTATTTGGCATCAGTCTTAGTTATCTACACGAACAATGCACACTATTTGGCATCACTCTTAGTCATTCATAGAAGCAATGCACACTATTTGGCATCTCTCTTAGTCATCCATAGAAACAATGCACACTATTTGGCATCACTCTTTAGTTATCCATAGAAACAATGCACACTATTTGGCATCACTCTTAGTCATCCATAGAAACAATGTACACTATTTGGCATCACTCTTTAGTTATCCATAGAAACAATGCACACTATTTGGCATCACTCTTAGTCATCCATAGAAACAATGCACACTATTTGGCACGTGCATGTCAGCCTCTCATTGTCGCATTTTCTATTAGTTTTTTTTCATGAAAGCGGCTTCTTAATGAGGGTTGGCGCCGACGCGTCACGCATCATCATCCGTGTCACTCTGGCATGTGTCTCTGCTCGCCGCTCCATCTGTCGCCCGGCGGGCGTGAAAGCGGTATGGCGGTTTGGCGGCCGCCGGCGACGCTTTCCGACTTGCTAACTAGCTTGTTAGCACGGCCATCGTGTCCCTATTAGTTTGATTTATGTCTCACGTTGGTGTGTGTGTGTGTGTGTGTGTGTGTGTGTGTGTGTGTGTGTGTGTGTGTGTGTGTGTGTGTGTGTGTGTGTGTGTGTGTGTGTGTCGGTGCTGCCCAACAGGTTTTGAGCGCCTGGATGTAAAAGTGAGTTAGTCACTGGTGCAGCGTTAAGGGACAAGGCGTACAATCTGCTTAGACGGGCCTGTTGCCACCTCAGCATCTGTGTGTCACTGTGATGTGTCAGCGCCGTGCACGTGTTTTCTGCAAATGTTGTCATGATAATACGGCGGAGCCTCTGCTTAATTGCTCTTGAGCAGGGTACGTAAATGGGAAAGTTTGGACTTCGAAGCAAATCTCTCCGTAAGAAAAAATGTGAATATGAATTATGTGTTCTCGCTTCGACAAAAGTCACGTTTTAGTGAAGGTTTGTTCGCTTTAAGCACAATATAAAGTCCTGTGTATCGAACGTAACAAGGTGACGGATCAACTTTCAAGCCAAAACAACAACGACAAGCCGAACTGTCCTGTGTGCGCTGCTTCCCCAACATCCACGCACACAGAAGTCCCTTTATTTCCTCAGCGCATTGATTTCCGTTTCCATAGCAACGCATTTCTGACTTCCTGCAACAAATGCGATCCTAATTCCGGAAACAAACGCGAGTGACTCTACCAGACTTGGTAATAGAATAACAAGGATGACTATTTTTTGGACAAATGATGATTCACAACCTTATATTTTCGAAGCTGAATATACTGAGGATGAACTGCTGGCTTCTAGAAGCCAGCGCGGAGGAAGGGTGAGACGTTGGGGAAGACGGGAAGCCGACAGAGTGAGGAGAAAGTAACACAAAACTGCAAAATAACTTACTCAGTGGCCTAGTGGTTAGAGTGTCCGCCCTGAGATTGTGAGTTCAAACCCCGGCCGGCCGGGTCATACCAAAGACTATAAAAATGGTAGCCATTACCTCCCTGCTTGGCACTCAGCATCAAGGGTTGGAATTGGGGGTTAAATCACCAAAAATAATTCCCGGGCGCTGCCACCGCTGCTGCCCACTGCTCCCCTCACCTCCCAGCGGGTGATCAAGGGTGATGGGTCGAATGCAGAAGACAAATTTCACCACACCTAGTGTGTGTGTGACTATCATTGGTACTTTAACTTTAACTTTAAAATGTGTAACTTGAAGCCATGTTGTTTCGACATAAATGGAGTGCTTACCCAAAATAAACCGGGAAAAAAACGTCCCCGGCCAGCTGCACCATCGAGTGAGTCACACTTTGTATCGATCATGATACACGCAGCACGTCAGTACATACGCTGTCTGGCTCGCTGTGTACAAACATACTTTAGTGCCCTCACAAACGATCAGAAATCACAAAAAATCCTTTAACTTTACCAAGCATATTGCTACAATAATTAATTTTTAAAAGAGTAAAATTCGGCAAAGAAGGAGTAAAGTCCGGAGCCTCATCACAATTAAAGCTTGCAGTCTTCCATACTTGTGAGCGTCATTAATGTACCTCTCCTTTTTTCTTTTTTTTTTCTTAACTCCCCAGCGATTCTGACCTTTTCCACGCTGGTCTGTTGTCTTTTTGGGACTCATGAGAGGAATGGACAAAACTTGTCAAAAGGCGGAAAACATTTTTTTAGGACTTGAAAGATGATTAAAAAATGCTTAGAAGATGCGGCTAATGAAAGTCACCATTGTAGCCTTTAAAATGTAATATTTACCGTATTTTCCCTCAGCGCATTGATTTCTGTTTCCATAGCAACACACGTCAAGACTTCCTGCAACAAACGTGTGTTCCTACTTCCGGAAACAAAGGAGAGTGTGTTTTCTAATCATAGCAGACTTGGTAATAGAATAACAGGGACGACTATTTTTGGACAAATGACGATTCGCAACATTATATTTTTGAAGCTGAATATACTGAGGATGAACTGCTGGCTTCTAGAAGCCAGCGCGGCGGAAGGGTGAGACGTTGGAGCAGACGGGAAGCCGACAGAGTGAGGAGAAAGTGACACAGAGCTGCAAAATATGTAACTTGAAGCCATGTTGTTTCGACATAAAAGGAGTGCTTACCCAAAATAAACCGGAAAAAAACGTCCCCGGCCAGCGGCACCATCGAGTGAGTCACACTTTGTATCGATCACGATACACGCAGCACGTCATGCGTGTTATTACAACTACAGTACTGTCTGGCTCGCTGTGTACAAACATACTTTAGTGCCCTCACAAACGATCAGAAATCACAAAAATCCTTTAACTTTACCAAGCATATTGCTACAATAATTAATAATAATAATAATAATAATAATAATAGATTTTATTTGTAAAAAAGCACTTTACATTGAGTAAACAACCTCAAAGTGCTACAGTGTATACATTTTTTTTTTTAATAAAAAGATAATAAAAAATGAATAAAAATAAAAACTAGATCAGCCAAATAGCTAAAACTAGTATGCATATATCTAAAAAAAAAAGCCTTTTTTAAAAAAAAAAAAGGTTTTTTAAGCCTTTTTTAAAAGTATCCACAGTCTGTGGTGCCCTCAGGTGGTCAGGGAGAGCGTTCCACAGACTGGGAGCGGCGCAGCAGAATTAATTTTTAATAGAGTTAAATTTCGGCAAAGAAGGCGCAGACAACGGGAGAGAAAAGTGAAATAAGTCTGCTTTGGCGTCTTTTTCCAGTAAAGTCCGCAGTCTCATCACAATTAAAGCTTGCTGTGGTAAAATGTACGTCTCACAAATAATCCTTTTTTTTTTTTTTTAACTCCACAGCAATTCTCTCCTTTTCCACGCTGGTCTGTTGTCTTTTTGGGACTCATACTGAGTGAGCAAAATGGGACAAAGATGATCAAAAGGCGAAAAAAACCCCCAAAAGAAACACGCTGAAGTGACGTGGAGAGCTCCGCCTCCTCAAAAATGCTGTGCCCTGCTTTTTGCCTGCAGGCGACACAGAATGAATGAATAGAAGGCATATTTGGTTCCATGTAAAAGTTGCTAAATGGAAAAGTATACGCAATAAGAGTGGGTTGGTAATTGAGGTTCCACTGTATAATGTTTGCGGGGAAAAAAAGAACTGCATTCTTTTTGTATTTTGACCTATTATTCACAATCATTATGAGACAAGAACACACACGCCCTTTTTTTTTTTAGGACTTGAAAGATGATAAAAAATGCTTAGAAGATGCGGCTAATGAAAGTCACTCAAAAGTTGCAAAATGTGGAACTTGGAGAAAAGTTAGGCTGACATAAATGGAGTGCTTACCCAAAATAAACAGGAAAAAAATGTCCCGGGCCAGCTGGACCAACATAAATGGAGTGCTTACCCAAAATAAACAGGAAAAAAATGTCCCGGGCCAGCTGGACCAACATAAATGGAGGGCTTACCCAAAATAAACCGGAAAAAATGTCCCCGGCCAGCTGGACCAACATAAATGGAGTGCTTACCCAAAATAAACCGGAAAACAACGTCCAAGGCCAGCTGGACCAACATAAATGGAGTGCTTACCCAAAATAAACCGGAAAAAATGTCCCGGGCCAGCCGGACCAACACAAATGGAGTGCTTACCCAAAATAAACCGGAAAAAATGTCCCGGGCCAGCTGGACCAACATAAATGGAGTGCTTACCCAAAATAAATCGGAAAAAAATGTCCTAGGCCAGCTGGACCAACATAAATGGAGTGCTTACCCAAAATAAACCGGAAAAAAACGTCCCGGGCCAGCTAGACCAACATAAATGGAGTGCTTACCCAAAATAAACTGGAAAAAAATGTCCCGGGCCAGCTGGACCAACATAAATGGAGTGCTTGCCCACAATAAACCGGAAAGAAGCGGGCCAGCTGGACCAACATAAATGGAGGGCTTACCCAAAATAAATCGTAAAAAAATGTCCCAGGCCAGCTGGACCAACATAAATGGAGGGCTTACCCAAAATAAACCGGAAAAAAATGTCCCGGTCCAGCTGGACCAACATAAATGGAGTGCTTACCCACAATAAACCGGAAAGAAGTCCCGGGCCAGCTGGACCAACATAATTGGAGTGCTAAACCCAAAATAAACTGGAAAAAAATGTCCCAGGCCAGCTGGACCAACATAAATGGAGGGCTTACCCAAAATAAACCGGAAAAAAATGTCCCGGTCCAGCTGGACCAATATAAATGGAGTGCTTACCCACAATAAACCGGAAAGAAGTCCCGGGCCAGCTGGACCAACATAAATGGAGTGCTTACCCAAAATAAACCGGAAAAAATGTCCCAGGCCAGCTGGACCAACATAAATGGAGGGCTTACCCAAAATAAATCGGAAAAAAATGTCCCGGGCCAGCTGGACCAACATAAATGGAGTGCTTACCCAAAATAAACCGGAAAAAAATGTCCCGGGCCAGCTGGACCAACATAAATGGAGTGCTTACCCAAAATAAATCGGAAAAAACGTCCCGGGCCAGCTGGGCCAACATAAATGGAGTGCTTACACAAAATAAACTGGAAAAAATGTCCCAGGCCAGCTGGACCAACATAAATGGAGTGCTTACCCAAAAAAACCCGGAAAAAACGTCTCAGGCCAACTGGACCAACATAAATGGATTGCTTGCCCAAAATAAACTGGAAAAAAATGTCCCGGGCCAGCTGGACCAACATAAATGGAGGGCTTACCCAAAATAAATGGGACAAAAACGTCCCAGGCCAGCTGGACCAACATAAATGGAGGGCTTACCCACAATAAACCGGAAAGAAGTCCCGGGCCAGCTGGACCAACATAAATGGAGGGCTTACCCAAAATAAACCGGAAAAAATGTCCCGGGCCAGCCGGACCAACATAAATGGAGTGCTTACCCAAAATAAACCGTAAAAAATGTCCCGGGCCAGCTGGACCAACATAAATGGAGTGCTTACCCAAAATAAACCGGAAAAAATGTCCCGGGCCAGCCGGACCAACATAAATGGAGTGCTTACCCAAAATAAACCGGGTAATTAGAATTAAAAAAAACTAAGAATCATCTTGTGATATGATGTACTTAGTCCATAAGTACACAAACGTGTACTTCATGTTTAGTGACATGCTAATTTTCATTTTTACACTTTTTCCCCCCCAAATTCCATTGTATGTTATACTCTCCTGACACCACCAGAGGGCAGTATAAGTGTCCACATGCGTGGCCATAAGACCCCAATTCAGTAGTGTACACCGTTTTGGAAATAGGAGCTAAAAGGTGCTGTCCACGCATGTGGCCACTAGGCCTTTAGAGGGTTTTACTGCAAAGGTGTGACATCATCATTACTGTGCTGCACCTGAAGGGGGCGTAACAGGTGCGATACGTGTTCCCCACAGGAGCAGGTGGCCACCTTCTGCCTCCACGACGCCGCCGAGTGCCAGATGTCCTCGTCCTCGTCCTCCTCGTCCCTCTCACCCAGCCCCGTGTCGGCACTACCACCCTGCGGGGGCACGGCGGCTCAGAGGCAGCTGTCCCACGCCGACAAGCTGCGCAAGGTCATCAACGAGCTGGTGGAGACGGAGAAGACTTACGTGAAGGTAGGACACCTTCTAGTCCTTAGTCAGGACACCTTCTAGTCCTCAGTCAGGACACCTTCTAGTCCTCAGTCAGGACACCTTATAGTCCTCAGTCAGGACACCTTATAGTCCTCAGTCAGGACACCTTATAGTCCTCAGTCAGGACACCTTCTAGTCCTCAGTCAGGACACCTTTTGGTCCTCAGTCAGGACACCTTCTAGTCCTCAGTCACGACACCTTCTAGTCCTCTGTCAGGACACCTTCTAGTCCTCAGTCATGACCGTGAAGGTAGGACACCTTCTAGTCCTCAGTCATGACCGTGAAGGTAGGACTCCTTCTAGTCCTCTGTCATGACACTTCTAGTCCTCAGTCATGACACCTTCTAGTCCTCAGTCATGACACCTAGTCCTCAGTTAGGTGTCATGACTCCTTCTAGTCCTCAGTCAGGATACCTTCTAGTCCTCAGTCATGACCGTGAAGGTAGGACACCTTCTAGTCCTCAGTCATGACTCCTTCTAGTCCTCAGTCATGACACCTTCTAGTCCTCAGTCATGACACCTTCTAGTCCTCAGTCATGAACCTAGTCCTCAGTCAGGACACCTCCTAGTCCTCAGTCATGACTCCTTCTAGTCCTCAGTCATGACACCTTCTAGTCCTCAGTCATGACACCTTCTAGTCCTCAGTCATGACTCCTTCTAGTCCTCAGTCATGACACCTTCTAGTCCTCAGTCATGACTCCTTCTAGTCCTCAGTCATGACACCTTCTAGTCCTCAGTCAGGACACCTCCTAGTCCTCAGTCATGACACCTTCTAGTCCTCAGTCAGGACACCTCCTAGTCCTCAGTCATGACACCTTCTAGTCCTCAGTCAGGACACCTTCTAGTCCTCAGTCATGACACCTTCTAGTCCTCAGTCAGGACACCTCCTAGTCCTCAGTCATGACACCTTCTAGTCCTCAGTCAGGACACCTTCTAGTCCTCAGTCATGACACCTTCTAGTCCTCAGTCAGGACACCTCCTAGTCCTCAGTCATGACTCCTTCTAGTCCTCAGTCATGACACCTTCTAGTCCTCAGTCATGACACCTTCTAGTCCTCAGTCATGACTCCTTCTAGTCCTCAGTCATGACACCTTCTAGTCCTCAGTCATGACTCCTTCTAGTCCTCAGTCATGACACCTTCTAGTCCTCAGTCAGGACACCTCCTAGTCCTCAGTCATGACACCTTCTAGTCCTCAGTCAGGACACCTTCTAGTCCTCAGTCATGACACCTTCTAGTCCTCAGTCAGGACACCTCCTAGTCCTCAGTCATGACACCTTCTAGTCCTCAGTCAGGACACCTTATAGCCCTCAGTCATGACACCTTCTAGTCCTCAGTCAGGACACCTCCTAGTCCTCAGTCATGACTCCTTCTAGTCCTCAGTCATGACACCTTCTAGTCCTCAGTCATGACACCTTCTAGTCCTCAGTCATGAACCTAGTCCTCAGTCAGGACACCTTCTAGTCCTCAGTCATGACACCCAGTCCTCAGTCATGACACCCAGTCCTCAGTCATGACACCCAGTCCTCAGTCATGACTCTTTCTAGTCCTCAGTCATGACTCCTTCTAGTCCTCAGTCATGACTCCTTCTAGTCCTCAGTCATGACACCTTCTAGTCCTCAGTCATGACTCCTTCTAGTCCTCAGTCATGACACCTTCTAGTCCTCAGTCATGACACCTTCTAGTCTTCAGTCAGGACACCTTCTAGTCCTCAGTCAGGACACCTTCTAGTCTTCAGTCAGGACACCTTCTAGTCCTCAGTCAGGACACCTCCTAGTCCTCAGTCATGAACCTAGTCCTCAGTCAGGACACCTTCTAGTCCTCAGTCATGACACCCAGTCCTCAGTCATGACACCCAGCCCTCAGTCATGACTCTTTCTAGTCCTTAGTCATGACACCTTCTAGTCCTCAGTCATGACACCTTCTAGTCCTCAGTCATGACTCCTTCTAGTCCTCAGTCATGACTCATTCTAGTCCTCAGTCATGACTCCTTCTAGTCCTCAGTCATGACACCTTCTAGTCCTCAGTCATGACACCTTCTAGTCCTCAGTCATGACTCCTTCTAGTCCTCAGTCATGACACCTTCTAGTCCTCAGTCAGGACACGTTCTAGTCTTCAGTCAGGACACCTTCTAGTCCTCAGTCATGACACCTTCTAGTCCTCAGTCATGACACCTTCTAGTCCTCAGTCATGACACCTTCTAGTCCTCAGTCATGACTCCTTCTAGTCCTCAGTCATGAACCTAGTCCTCAGTCAGGACACCTTCTAGTCTTCAGTCAGGACACCTTCTAGTCCTCAGTCATGACACCTTCTAGTCCTCAGTCATGACACCTTCTAGTCCTCAGTCATGACTCCTTCTAGTCCTCAGTCATGAACCTAGTCCTCAGTCAGGACACCTTCTAGTCCTCAGTCAGGACACCTCCTAGTCCTCAGTCATGACTCCTTCTAGTCCTCAGTCATGACTCCTTCTAGTCCTCAGTCAGGACTCCTTCTAGCCTCAGTCAGGACTCCTTCTAGTCTTCAGTCAGGACTCCTTCCAGTCCTCAGTCATGACTCCTTCTAGTCCTCAGTCATGACTCCTTCTAGTCCTCAGTCATGACTCACGTGCCTTCATGTCTGCTCTTGTTCCTGGTCTTGCAGGACCTGAGTTGCCTCATCGAGTGCTACTTGACACCGCTGCAGAAGGAGAACTTCCTGACTCAGGATGAGGTGAGGTCCACTCCCACAGAGTCGTCACCACACCACACCACACACTAATGTGGACTCTCCACTGGTCTGGTCCAGCTGGATGTTCTGTTCGGTAACCTGGGAGAGATGGTGGACTTCCAGCTGGAGTTCCTGCGGACTCTGGAGGACGGCATCAGACTGGTGCCAGACCTGGACCGCCTGGAGAGGGTGGAGCAGTTTAAGGTGTGGTGCCTTTCCACCAAACACTAGCAACACCCTGTATCTAACTAGTAGTGATGGGTTAGTTACATAACTATTAGTGATGGTTTATTTACCAAACCAGTAGTGATGCTTTATTATCCAACTAGTAAGAGAAACTTTTTTTTTCTTGAAGAATGAATTTTTGGACCAAAAATGTAATTGATAATATTATTGATACTGTTGGCTTTTTAATTTATTTTAGTTTTTTTTGTTGTTTAAAGGCCTACTGAAATGAAATTTTGTTATTTAAACGGGGATAGCAGATCCATTCTATGTGTCATACTTGATCATTTCGCAATATTGCCATATTTTTGCTGAAAGGATTTAGTAGAGAACATAGACGATAAAGTTCGCAACTTTTGGTATCTGATAAAAAAAAAAAAAAGGCTTGCCCCTACCGGAAGTAGCGTGACGTAGTCGGGTGAACATTTCCGCAAAGTTCCCTATTGTTTACAACGATGGCCGCATGAAGTGAGAGAGATTCGGAACGAGAAAGCGACGCTTTCCCCATTAATTTGAGCGAGGATGAAAGATTCGTGGATGAGGAAAGTGAGAGTGAAGGACTAGAGGGCAGTGGAGGCGATTCAGATAGGGAAGATGCTGTGAGAGGCGGGTGGGACCTGATATTCAGCTGGGAATGACTACAACAGTAAATAAACACAAGACATATATATACTCTATTAGCCACAACACAACCAGGCTTATATTTAATATGCCACAAATTAATCCCGCATAACAAACACCTGCGTGTTTGTTATGCTAGCTCCTAGCTACTAGCTCGGGCTAGTTATAGCTCGAGCGGGTTATATGGACGGGATCCCGTCTATATAACCCGCCAATACAATTCAAACACCTGCACAACACACACACTCACTCAGCCCAAAGAACCGTTCACCTAACCCAAGGTTCATAAAGCTTATATATTTACCCAAAGTTAAGTACGTACGGGCAAGCGATCAAATGTTTGGAAGCGCAGCTGCGTACTCACGATAGCACGTCTGCGTCTGTGTATCCAAATCAAAGTAATCCTGGTAAGAGTCTGTGTTGTCCGAGTTCTTCGATCCTGACTGCATCTTTCGGGAATGTAAACAATGAAACACGGGCTGTGTTGTGTTGCTGCTGACTTCCCTCGCAAAATACTCCGCTTCGCACCGACAACTTTCTTCTTTGCTTGCTCAGCTTCTTTCTCCATAATGCAATGAACAAATTGCAACAGATTCACCAACACAGATGTCCAGAATACTGTGGAATTATGACATGAAAACAGACCTATTTCGTATTGGCTTCAATGGAGAAACCATACCTGTGTTCCCCTGGCTACGTCACGCGCATACGTCATCATCCAAAGGCGTTTTCAAGCGGAAGTTTAGCGGGAAATTTAAAATGTCACTTTATAAGTTAACCCGGCCGTATTGGCAAGTGTTGCAATGTTAAGATTTCATCATTGATATATAAACTATCAGACTGCGTGGTCGCTAGTAGTGGCTTTCAGTAGGCCTTTAATATTGTATTTAAACAGAAACAAAAAATCACATCCAAATTGCGTTGTTTTTTCCCCCATTCCAATTCTAAATTGATTCAAAATTTTTGGAGAATTGATTTAAAAAATAAAAATTGTTTTTTTTTTGTTTTGTTTTTTTTTCGAGAATCTTAGAATTTTTGACTAAAAATCTGAAACTATTATTAATATTATTATTATGGATACTTTGGTTTATTTTATTTTTTTTTTACTTTTTTCAGTATTAAAAAAAATAGATTCACATCCAAATTGCGATTTAAAAAAAAAAATTTTTTTATTATTCTGAATCACCCAATTTTTGATTTCTTTTTTTTCCTTCAAGAATCCATTTTTGAACAAAAAAAATCTGAAACAATATATTGTTATTATTGACAGTTGTTTTTTTAAAATTTCTTTTAGGTTATTTGTTTTTTAGTATTTTAAAAAATGAAGAAGAAAAAAAGATTCACATCCAAATTGCGTTTATTCTACTTCATTCCGATTCTAAATTTATTTAAGATTTTTGAGAATTAAAAAAAATATTGTTTTATTTTTTTTTTAAATTCATTTATGGATTAAAAATCTGAAATTATTATTAATATTATTATTATGGATACTTTGGTTTATTTTTTTTTTTTACTTTTTTCAGTATTAAAAAAACATAGATTCACATCCAAATTGCGATTTTTTTTTTAGATTTTTTTTTTTATTATTCTGAATCACCCAATTTTTGATTTTTCTTTTTTTTCTTCAAGAATCCATTTTTGAACAAAAAAATCTGAAACAATATATTGTTATTATTGACACTGTTGTTTTTTTAATTTCTTTTAGGTTATTTGTTTTTTAGTATTTTAAAAAATGAAGAAAAAAAAAGGTTCACATCCAAATTGCGTTTATTCTACTTCATTCCGATTCTAAATTTATTTAAGATTTTTGAGAATTAAAAAAAATATTGTTTTATTATTTTTTTAAATTCATTTATGGATTAAAAATCTGAAATTATTATTAATATTATTATTATGGATACTTTGGTTTATTATTATTTTTTACTTTTTTCAGTATTAAAAAAACATAGATTCACATCCAAATTGCGATTTTTTTTTATTTTTTTATTTATTATTCTGAATCACCCAATTTTTGATTTTTCTTTTTTTTCTTCAAGAATCCATTTTTGAACAAAAAAATCTGAAACAATATATTGTTATTATTGACACTGTTGTTTTTTTATTTCTTTTAGGTTATTTGTTTTTTAGTATTAAAAAAAATGAAGAAAAAAAAAGATTCACATCCAAATTGCGTTTATTCTACTTCATTCAGATTCTAAATTTATTTAAGATTTTTGAGAATTAAAAAAAATATTGTTTTATTATTTTTTTTAATTCATTTATGGATTAAAAATCTGAAATTATTATTAATATTATTATTATGGATACTTTGGTTTATTTTTTTTTTTACTTTTTTCAGTATTAAAAAAAAAAAGATTCACATCCAAATTGCGATTTTTTAATTTTTTTAATTTTTTTTATTCTGAATCACCCAATTTTTGATTTTTCTTTTTTTTCTTTCAAGAATCCATTTTTGAACAAAAAAAATCTGAAACAATATATTGTTATTATTGACACTGTTGTTTTTTTTAATTTGTTTTAGGTTATTTGTTTTTTAGTATTTTAAAAAATGAAAAAAAAAAAGATTCACATCCAAATTGCGTTTATTCTACTTCATTCCGATTCTAAATTTATTTAAGATTTTTGAGAATTAAAAAAAATATTGTTTTATTATTATTTTTTTATTCATTTATGGATTAAAAATCTGAAATTATTATTGATATTATCATTCTTACTGTTGCATTTTTCACATGAATTTGTGGTTTCACCTTTTCTTGAAAAAATCGTTTCACATCCAAATTGTTCATTTTATTTATTCAGATTTTAAAGAATCCAATTTAGGACCAAAAATCTGAAACTATTATTAATATTATTATGATGGATACTTTTGGTTTATTTTTATTTTTACTTTTTTCAATATTAAAAAAAAAATAGATTCACATCCAAATTGCGATTTTTAGTTATTCTGATTCTAATTTGATTCACAATTTTTGATTGATATTTTTTTTTCTTAAAGAATCCAATTTAGGACTAAAAATCTGAAACTATTATTGATATTGTTATTGACACAGTTGTTTTTTTTTATTTATTTTAAGTTATTTGTTTTTATAGTATTGTATTTAAAACAATTTTTTTTTAAAGATTCACATTTAAATCGCGATTTTTAATTATTCTGATTCTAAATTGATTCACAATTTTAGATTTTTTTTATTTTTATTTTTTAAGAATCCATTTAGGACTAAAAATCTGAAACTATTATTGATATTGTTATTGACACTGTTGTTTTTTTAAAATTTATTTTAGGTTATTTGTTTTTTAGTATTGTATTTAAAAAAAATTTAAAAAAAGATTCACATCCTAATCGCGATTTTTAATTATTCTGATTCTAAATTAATTCACAATTTTTGATTTTTCTTTTCTTTTTTTTCCTTCAAGAATCCATTTTAGGACTATTAATCTGAAACTATTATTGATATTGTTATTGACACTGTTTTGTCTTTTAATTTATTTGAGGTTTATTTGTTTTTATAGTATTGTATTTAAATAAAAAAAATGAAAAAAGATTCACATCTAATTTGCGTTCATTCCAAATTTAAATTTCAGATTTTTGAGAATTTAAAAAAATATTTTTTTACTCATTTATTGATTAAAAATCTGAAATTATTATTGATATTATCATTCTTACTGTTGCATTTTTCACATTCATTTTTGGTTTCACCTTTTCTTGAAAAAATCGTTTCACATCCAAATTGTGAATTTTATTTATTCAGATTCTAAATCCATTCCTAATTTTCCAGAATGGATTCAATTAGAACGCACAAGAGCTCTTCTAACCTGTTTTGAAAAGTTTTCAATACAAGCCATAAACTGAAGAATGCATTAAGAGGAGAATCCCAACATTCCTTGTCAATACAACCAGTGAGTGTGCCACGCACTCACTGAGGCGTCATTTGCCCATCACTACTAATTGGAAATGGAAAGCTTATACATTTTTGTATATTGTAAGGTTGTGCAAAGTGTTTTTCTACCATTACCACACACACACGGTGATTGGGCCACACCAATTGTGAAGTTGACATGTGTGCTCCCCCACACAGAAAGTTCTCTTCTCCCTGGGCGGGTCTTTCCTTTACTACGCCGACCGCTTCAAGATCTACAGCGCCTTCTGTGCCAGCCACACCAAGGTGCCCAAAGTCCTGGCCAAGGGTGAGTGTACCGCTCACTTTTCAACCCATACACTACCACTTTTCAACCCATACACTACCACTTTTCAACCCATACACCACCACTTTTCAACCCATACACTACCACTTTTCAACCCATACACTACCACTTTTCAACCCATACACTACCACTTTTTAACCCATACAATACCACTTTTCAACCCATACACTACCACTTTTCAACCCATACGCTACCACTTTTCAACCCATACACTACCACTTTTCACCCCATACACTACCACTTTTCAACCCATACACTACCACTTTTCAACCCATACGCTACCACTTTTCAACCCATACGCTACCACTTTTCAACCCACACTACCACTTTTCAACCCATACACTACCACTTTTCAACCCATACAGTACCACTTTTCAACCCATACAATACCACTTTTCAACCCATACAATACCACTTTTCAACCCATACACTACCACTTTTCAACCCATACGCTACCACTTTTAAACCCATACACTACCACTTTTCAACCCATACACTACCACTTTTCAACCCATACACTACCACTTTTCAACCCATACACTACCACTTTTCAACCCATACACTACCACTTTTCAACCCATACACTACCACTTTTCAACCCATACACTACCACTTTTCAACCCATACACTACCACTTTTCAACCCATACACTACCACTTTTCAACCCATACACTACCACTTTTCAACCCATACAGTACCACTTTTCAACCCATACAATACCACTTTTCAACCCATACAATACCACTTTTCAACCCATACACTACCACTTTTCAACCCATACGCTACCACTTTTAAACCCATACACTACCACTTTTCAACCCATACACTACCACTTTTCAACCCATACACTACCACTTTTCAACCCATACACTACCACTTTTCAACCCATACACTACCACTTTTCAACCCATACACTACCACTTTTCAACCCATACACTACCACTTTTCAACCCATACACTACCACTTTTTGCTATGTGTTAGTTAATAAATGTTGTTTTTATTGCAACATTCCAAATGAACTTACAGCCTGTTTCATTTTTTTATTTTTGCGTTTGACTGGACAAAAAGTTTCAATTCCAGTCCGAGACTTTTTTTGTGGCGAAAGTGTTTTGTTGCGCCTTAAAAAGTGTTTCCACTGTAAGTATGATACATTATTATGCAGCAGCTGTTTGATGGTAACGTGCATCTTAGTTGTACTTTTCATTGGCACCTTTTGGAGGTGTTGAAATCGCCATGTAAAATCTCCAATGCTAATCAGTAGCATGTCAATAGTAGTGATGGTTTAGTTATCCAACTAGTAGTGATGGTATATTACCCAACTATTAGTGATGGCATATTACCCAACTAGTAGTGATGGTATATTACACAACTATTAGTGATGGCATATTACCCAACTAGTAGTAATGGTATATTACCCAACTATTAGTGATGGCATATTACCCAACTAGTAGCTATGGTATATTACCCAACTAGTAGTGATGGTATATTACCCAACTATTATTTATGGAATATTACCCAACTAGTAGTGATGGTATATTACCCAACTATTAGTGATGGTTTATTTACCAAACTAGTAGTGATGGTTTGTTTACCCAACTAGTAGTGTTAGTTTAGTTATCTGACTATTAGTGATGGTTTATTTACTCAACTCGTAGTAATGGTTTATTTATCCAACTAGTAGGGATGGTTTATTTACTCATGGTGATGGTTTATTTATCCAACTAGTAGTGATGGTTTATTCATCCAACTAGTAGTGATGATATATTACCTAACTAGTAGTGATAGTTTAATTATCGGATTATTAGTGATGGTTTATTTATATAGTTTAGTTATCTGATTGGTAGTGATGGTTTATTTACTCAACTCATAGCGATGGTTTATTCATCCAACTTGTAGTGATGGTTTATTAATCCAACTAGTAGTGATGGTTTATTACCCAACTAGTAGTGATGGTTTATCCATCCAACTTGTAGCGATGGTTTATTAATCCAACTAGTAGTGATGGTTTATTTATTTAACTAGTAGTGATGGTTTATTCATCCAACTAGTAGTGATGGTTTATTCATTCAACTAGTAGTGATGGTTTATTTATTCAACTAGTAGTGATGGTTTATTCATCCAACTAGTAGTGATGGTATATTGCCCAACTAGTAATGAAGGTTTATCCAACTAGTAGTGAAGGTTTATTTACCCAACTAGTAGTGATGGTTTAGTTAACCAACTAGAAGTGATGGTTTATTATCCAAATAGTAGTGATGGTTTATTAATCCAGCTAGTAGTGATGGTTTATTACCCAACTAGTAGTGATGGTTTATTTATTCAACTAGTAGTGATGGTTTATTCATTCAACTAGTAGTGATGGTATGTTGCCCAACTAGTAGCGATGGTTTAATTTACCCCACTAGTAGTGAAGGTTTATTTACCCAACTAGTAGTTTAGTTATCTGACTAGTAGTGATGGTTTATTTACTCAACTAGTAGCAATGGTTTATTCATCCAACTTGTAGTGATGGTTTATTCATCCAACTAGTAGTGACAGTTTATTTACCCAACTAGTAGCAATGGTTTAGTTATCTGACTAGTAGTGATGGTTTATTTATTTGACTAGTTGTAAATGTTTATTTACCCAATGAGTAGTGATGATTTATTATCCAACAAATAGTGGTTTATTTACCCAACTAGTAGTGATGGTTTATTTACCCAACTAGTAGTGATAGTTTATTTACCCAACTAGTAGTGATGGTTTATTTACCCAACTAGTAGTGATAGTTTATTTACACAACTAGTATTGATAGTTTATTTACCCAACTAGTATTGATGGTTTATTTACCCAACTAGTAGTGATAGTTTATTTACCCAACTAGTAGCAATGGTTTAGTTATCTGACTAGTAGTGATGGTTTATTTATTTGACTAGTTGTAAATGTTTATTTACCCAATGAGTAGTGATGATTTATTATCCAACAAATAGTGGTTTATTTACCCAACTAGTACTGATGGTTTATTTATCCAACTAGTAGTGATGGTTTATTCACCCAACTAGTACTGCTGGTTTATTTACCCAACTAGTAGTGATGGTTTATTTACCCAACTAGTAGTGATGGTTTATTTACCCAACTAGTAGTGATGGTTTATTAATCCAACTAGTAGTGATGGTTTATTACCCAACCAGTAGTGATAGTTTATTTACCCAACTAGTAGTGATGGTTTATTTACCCAACTAGTATTGATGGTTTATTTACCCAACTAGTAGTGATAGTTTATTTACCCAACTAGTAGTGATGGTTTATTTACCCAACTTGTAGTGATGGTTTATTTACCCAAATAGTAGTGGTGGTTTATTTACCCAACTAGTAGTGATGGTTTATTTACCCAACTAGTAGTGCTAGTTTATTTACCCAACTAGTAGTGATGGTTTATTTACCCAACTAGTAGTGATGGTTTATTTACCCAAATAGTAGTGGTGGTTTATTTACCCAACTAGTAGTGATGGTTTATTTACCCAACTAGTAGTGAGAGTCAAGGACTTAGCTGGTGTTAACATGACCTATTATTATATTGGGGGTAGATGGCAAGTGGGCAGCAGTCACACCCCACCAGGGTGACGTGACCGTGGGACTAGAAAGTGTCCAGTAAGAAGCGTGTCCGCAGCATGGAAGTGGTGTAAGCTCCTCTCTGCGTGTCCTCAGCCAAAAGCGATCCAGACTTCAAGGCCTTCCTGGAGGAGAGAAACCCCAGACGCCAGCACTCGTCCACGCTGGAGTCCTACCTGATCAAACCCATCCAGCGGGTCCTCAAGTACCCTCTACTCCTCAGGGAGCTCTTCTCGCTCACACACCCGGACAGCGACGAGCATTACCACCTGGACGGTGAGCCACACCGCTGCTAACCCATGACTAGTACTGATGACGGATGTTTGCCTGCCCCTAGTGGCCATGACGGCCATGAACAAAGTGGCCAGTCACATCAACGACATGCAGAAAGTTCACGAGGAGTACGGAGTCGTCTTTGACCAGCTCATCAACGACCAGACCTCGGACAAGAAGGTAGGTCATGGCTCTTGTTTGCGCCTCAAAGCCAGACGCTACCGGGAATCTAGCGTTACTCAACGCTAGCACTTTGTGATACTTTAATAGCCATAGTCTATTTTCAATATGACATGCAGTTCCATTCCAAGACATTAGATGGCAGCACTGTACATGCTACCTATGTATGTTGTCTAGCTAGGAAGTAGCTTATTTTGCAATGTTGCGCCCTACAAAGTGTTTGTACTGCAAGTACTATACTTAGTACACACCAGCTGTTTGGTCGTAACATTCATCTTAGTTGTATTTTTTTTCATGACCAACTTATCGCCATGTAAAATCGCTAATGTTGTCTAACTCGGAAGTAGCTTTCTCCATGAGGGTAAGTGTGTCATGTTGCGCCCTACAAAGTGTCTACACTGCAAGTATTGTACTGTAGCTGTTTGATCCTAACGTTCATCTTAGTTGTAGTTTTCATTAGCAACTTTGGCGGCGTTGAAATCGCCATGTAAAATCGCTGATGCTAATTGGATAGCATCAAGCTAGCGCATTTTGAGATGCGACGAGTTTGCAACCGGTTGTGGCGTCATGGTATCAAAACAGGTCACCGTTTTTTGATTTTATTTGACTTGAATACCCGGTAGTACCCACATAATCGGGTGTGCGCCGATAAAAGTACCCAATGGTGTACCCAATGGAGTACCCGTCCTTTGTGCTATCATGGTGCTATCGTGGTTCTATCATGGTTCTATCATGGTGCTATCGTGGTTCTGGTTTGTTGTGACCGGCTTCTTCCCGCCAGGTGGCCGACCTCTCCATGGGAGACCTGCTGCTGCACTCCAGTGTGGTGTGGCTCAACCCGCCTGCTGCTCTGGCCAAGAGCAAGAAAGACCCCGACTTGGCTGCTTTTGGTGAGTAGAAACACCTTCTAGTACCCTTTAGCATGCTAACTTTGTCAACCAATACGTACACCTCAGTCCTAACTTGATATGTTACATATGCTAACTATTGGCATGCTATCATGCTACTTCTAGCATGCTAACTTTTTCAACCAATTTGGCCACCTCAGTCCTAACTTGATATGTTACATATGCTAACTATTGGCATGCTATCATGCTACTTCTAACATGCTAACTTTTTCAACCAATTTGGCCACCTCAGTCCTAACTTGGTATGTTACATATGCTAACTGTTGGAATGCTATCATGCTACCTCTGGCATGCTAACTTTTTAAACCAATTTTGCCGCGGAACACCACCGTCTTAACTTAGTGTGCTATCTATCATGCTACCTCCAGCATGCTAACTTTTTTTTTACCAACTTTTTCAACCAATACGTACACCTCAGTCCTAACTTGATATGTTACATATGCTAACTGTTGGCATGCTATCATGCTACTTCTAACATGCTAACTTTTTCAACCAATTTGGCCACCGTACACCTCAGTCCTAACTTGGCATGCTATCATGCTACCTTTAGCATGCTATCTTTTTTTTAACCAATTTTGCCGCCGTACACCTCAGTCCTAACTTGGTACGTTACATATGCTAACTGTTGGAATGCTATCATGCTACCTTTAGCATGCTAACTTTTTTAACCAATTTTGCCGTGGAACACCTCAGTCCTAACTTGGTATGTTACATATGCTAACTGTTGGCATGCTACCGTGCTAACTTTTTAAACCAATTTTTCCGCGTAACACCTCAGTCCTAACTTGGCATGCTATCATGCTACCTTTAACATGCTAACTTTTTAAACCAATTTTGCCGCGGAACACCTTGGTACGTTACATATGCTAACTGTTGGCGTGCTATCATGCTACTTCTAAAATGCTAACTTTTTAAATCAAGTTTACCGCCGTACACCTCAGTCCTAACTTGGTACGTTACACATGTTAACTGTTGGCATGCTATCATGCTACCTTCTACCATGCTAACTTTTTTAACCAATTTTGCCGCGGAACACCTCAGTCTTAACTTAGCGTGCTATCATGCTACCTCTAGCATGCTAACTTTTTTTTTTACCAATTTTGCCGCCGTACACCTCAGTCCTAACTTGGTAGGTTACATATGCTAACTGTTGGAATGCTATCATGCTACCTTCTAGCATGCTAACTTTTTTTTAACCAATTTTACCTAAGTCCTAACTTGGTATGGTCAATATGCTAACTGTTAGCGTGCTAACTGTTAGCATGCTAACGATTATCATGCTAAAAATAAATTTTATTACGTTGCACCTTTTCTGTTTGACTCATTTGACTTGACGAAACATTTCCCAACGTCCCGCATGACCAAATAAAAGCTGGTTTGGTATCGTATCGATACCGTATGGATGTTATGAGCAAGTATCACCTCAGCTTTCTTGCCTTTTCTCCCGCAGTCTTCAAAGCAGCGCTGGTGTTGGTGTACAAAGACTCCTCCAAGCACCGCAAGAGAGTGAGTAGCGTGGGCGCCCTGCTGGCGTGTCCGTGTACTGCACGTCGCTAATTCTCCTCATCCTCTCCGCCTCAGGGTGGATCTCACCGAGCGTCGGTGAGCGACGACAAGGATCCCATCCGCTTCCGCCACATGATCGCCACCGACTCCCTGCAAGTCCGCGCCTTAGCGAGTATGTCGACTGACGACACCCTGCCTTACATGCTAACATTAGCATGCTAACAGTTAGCATGTGTAAAATGTGCACGCTAATGTTAGCATGATAGCAATAAAGCGGTTTAACAGCTAGCATTTGTAATGCACTTAAGTTATAAAAACAAAGTTATAATGCTAGCATGATAGCATGCTAACATTAGCACGGTAACAGTTGATGTATGTCAAGGAATCTCCGAAATGTTTCTCCTCGGAACGTTGCAACAATTAGCAAAGAAGTAAATGGCGGCCCATGTTTGTTTTCTCGTTTGTCGCTACGTTGCAGACTCCGAAGACTCGTCCGTGTGTGAGATCCTGCACACCAGGTCAGAATCCGAGGGAAGACCTGAACGAGCTTTCCAGTTGTGCTGCAGGTGTCTACTTCATTTGTCTTTTTTACATTATTGTTAGCATAGCATACTTAGTGGCGCTTGTTAGCATAGCATACTTAGCGGCGCTTGTTAGCATAGCATACTTAGCGGCGCTTATTTGACCAGTTTAGTGTAATGTAGCATAGCTTAAACTAGCATAGCTTACATTAGTGTTAGTATAGCATACTTAAAGGCGCTTAATTTAACCAGTTTAGTGTAATGTAGCCTAGCTTAATTTAGTTTAATGTAGCGCGGTCAAGTGAAACTTAGCTCAGCTTAGTCTACTGTTTCTTATTTACCAGTTTAGTTAATGTAGCATTGATTAACTTAGCATTGATTAACGTAGCATAGTGTAGCGAGCTTATGTTAACGTAGCTTAGTGTAGCTAGCTTATATAAACGTAGCTCTGTCTAGCTAGTTTAGCTAAATGTAGCTCTGTCTAGCTATCGTAACGTAGCTTAGTGTAGCTATCATATCTTAAAGTAGATTAGCATAACTAGTTTATCGTGAAGTAAGATTAGTGTAGCTATGTTATCTTAACGTAGCTTAGTGTAGCTAGCTTAACTTAATGTAACTTAGTGTAGCTAGCTTAACATAATGTAGCTTAGTGTAGCTAGCTTATATAAGCGTAATTTAGTGTAGCTATCTTATATAAACGTAGCTCAGTGTAGCTAGCTTATATAAACGTAGCTCAGTGTAGCTAGCTTATATAAACGTAGCTCAGTCTAGCTCGCGGCGCTTATTTGACCAGTTTAGTGTAATGTAGCATAGCTTAAACTAGCATAGCTTACATTAGTGTTAGTATAGCATACTTAAAGGCGCTTAATTTAACCAGTTTAGTGTAATGTAGCCTAGCTTAATTTAGTTTAATGTAGCGCGGTCAAGTGAAACTTAGCTCAGCTTAGTCTACTGTTTCTTATTTACCAGTTTAGTTAATGTAGCATTGATTAACGTAGCATAGCTTAACGTAGCATAGTGTAGCGAGCTTATGTTAACGTAGCTTAGTGTAGCTATCTTATATAAACGTAGCTCTGTCTAGCTAGTTTAGCTAAATGTAGCTCTGTCTAGCTATCGTAACGTAGCTTAGTGTAGCTTACGTATCTTAAAGTAGATTAGCATAACTAGTTTATCTTGAAGTAAGATTAGTGTAGCTATGTTATCTTAACGTAGCTTAGTGTAGCTAGCTTAACTTAATGTAGCTTAGTGTAGCTAGCTTAACATAATGTAGCTTAGTGTAGCTAGCTTATATAAGCGTAATTTAGTGTAGCTATCTTATATAAACGTAGCTCAGTGTAGCTAGCTTATATAAACGTAGCTCAGTCTAGCTCGTTTAGCTAAATGTAGCTCTGTCTAGCTATCGTAACGTAGTTTAGTGTAGCTAGCTTATCTTAACGTAGATTAGCGTAAAAAGTTTAACTTGAAGTAGATTAGTGTAGCTAGCATATCTAAACATAGATAAATCTAGCTATCTTAATAACGTAGCTCAGTGTGGCTAGCTTATCCAAACGTAGCTCAGTCTAGCTATCTTAGTAAATGTAACTCTGTCGAGCTATCGTAACATAGCTTAGTGTAGCTAGCTTATCTTAACGTAGCGTAGTGTAGCTATCGTATCTTAAAGTAGATTAGCGTAACTACTTTATCTTGAAGCAGATTAGTGTAGCTATCTTATCTTAACGTAGATTAGTGTAGCTATTTCAGCGTAGATTAGTGTAGCTATTTTATGTTAACGTAGTTTAGTGTAGCTAACCTATCTAAACATAGCTCAGTGTAGCTATCTTATCTAAACGTAGCTCAGTGTAGCTAGCTTATCTTAACGTAGCTTAGTGTAGCTATCTTAACATAGCTTAGTGTAGCTAGCTTATGTTAACGTAGCTTAGTGTAGCTGTCTTAACGTAGCTTAGTGTAGCTAGCTTATGTTAACGTAGCTTAGTGTAGCTATGTTATTTTAAAGTGGATTAGTAGTCTAGCTATGTTTTGGACACTCGGGTGAAGAGAGGGGCGGAGCTTTCTACCGATCACCACCTGGTGGTGAGTTGGCTGCGAAGGTGGGGGAGGATGCCGGACAGACCTGGCAGGCCCAACACACGGTGAGGGTCTGCTGGGAACGTCTGGCAGAGTCTCCTGTCAGAGAGAGTTTCAATTCCCGCCTCCGGAAGAACTTTGAACATGTCTCGAGGGAGGTGCTGGATATTGAGTCCGACTGGACCATGTTCCGCACCTCTATTGTCGAGGCGGCTGATTGGAGCTGTGGCCGCAAGGTGGTTGGTGCCTGTCGTGGCGGTAATCCTAGAACCCGCTGGTGGACACCGGCGGTGAGGGATGCCGTCAAGCTGAAGAAGGAGTCCTATCGGGTTCTTTTGGCTCATGGGACTCCAAAGGCGGAGGACAGGTACCGACAGGCCAAGCGGTGTGCGGCTTCAGCGGTCGCGGAGCCAAAAACTCGGACATGGGAGGAGTTCGGGGAAGCCATGAAAAACGACTTCCGGACGGCTTCGAAGCCATTCTGGACCACCATCCGCCGCCTCAGGGGGGAAGCAGTGCACTGCCAACACCGTGTATGGTGCGGCTGTTGTGGACCGGTGGAGGGAATACTTCGAAGACCTCCTCAATCCCACCAACACGTCTTCCTATGAGGAAGTAGTGCCTGGGGAATCTGTGATAGGCTCTCCTATTTCTGGGGCTGAAGGTGCCGAGGTAGTTAAAAAGCTCCTCGGTGGCAAGGCCCCGGCGGTGGATGAGATCCGCCCGGAGTTCCTTAAGGCTCTGGATGCTGTGGGGCTGTCTTGGTTGACAAGACTCTGCAACATCGCGTGGACATCGGGGGCAGTACCTCTGGAGTGGCAGACCGGGGTGGTGGTTCCTCTCTTTAAGAAGGGGAACCGGAGGGTGTGTTCCAACTAACATGGGATCACACTCGTCAGCCTTCCCGGTAAGGTCTATTCAGGTGTACTGGAGAGGAGGCTACGCCGGATAGTCGAACCTCGGATTGAGGAGGAACAGTGTGGTTTTCGTCCTGGTCGTGGAACGGTAGACCAGCTCTATACTCTCGGCAGGGTCTTTGAGGGTGCATGGGAGTTTGCCCAACCAGTCTACATGTGCTTTGTGGACTTGGAGAAGGAGAAGGCATTCGACCGTGTATCCCGGGAAGTCCTGTGGGGAGTGCTCAGGGAGTATGGGGTATCGGACTGTCTGATTGTGGCGGTTCGCTCCCTGTATGATCAGTGTCAGAGCTTGGTCCGCATTGCCGGCAGTAAGTCTGACCAGTTTCCAGTGAGGGTTGGACTCCGCCAAGGCTGCCCTTTGTCACCCATTCTGTTCATAACCTTTATGGACAGAATTCCTAGGCACAGTCAAGGCGTTGAGGGGATCTGGTTTGGTGGCTGCAGGATTAGGTCTCTGCTTTTTGCAAATGATGTGGTCCTGATGGCTTCAACCGGCCAGGATCTTCAGCTCTCACTGGATCGGTTCGCAGCCGAGTGTGAAGCGACTGGGATGGGAATCAGCACCTCCAAGTCCGAGTCCATGGTTCTCGCCCGGGAAAGGGTGGAGTGCCATCTCCGGGTTGGGGAGGAGATCTTGCCCCAAGTGGAGGAGTTCAAGTACCTCGGAGTCTTGTTCACAAGTGAGGGAAGAGTGGATGGTGAGATGGACAGATGGATCGGTGCGGCGTCTTCAGTAATGCGGACGCTGTATTGATCCGTTGTGGTGAAGAAGGAGCTGAGCCGGAAGGCAAAGCTCTCAATTTACCGGTCGATCTACGTTCCCATCCTCACCTATGGTCATGAGCTTTGGGTTATGACCGAAAGAACAATATCACGGGTACAAGCGGCCCAAATGAGTTTCCTCCGCCGGGTGGAGGGTCTCTCCCTTAGAGATAGGGTGAGAAGCTCTGCCATCCGGGAGGAGCTCAAAGTAAAGCCGCTGCTCCTCCACATGGAGAGGAGCCAGATGAGGTGGTTCGAGCATCTGGTCAGGATGCCACCCGGGAGGTGTTTAGGGCACGTCCGACCGGTAGGAGGCCACGGGGAAGACCCAGGACACGTTGGGAAGACTATGTCTCCCGGCTGGCCTGGGAACGCCTCGGGTTCCCCTGGGAGGAGCTGGCTGGGGAGAGGGAAGTCATAACATAATTTAGCATCTCGTGTCTTCCCGCCAGTTCCCCAGAGAGCAAGAAGGAGCTGCTGAAGGCGGTCCACTGCGTCCTGAGGGAGAAACAACGCCGGCAGCTCCTGAAGAGCCAGTCTCTGCCTCTCAGCCAGCAGTACGTCCCCTTTGGGGGCAAGAGGCTCTGCGCCCTGAAGGGGTCTCGGCCCGCCATTAACAGAGCAGGTGACCACACACATGCTAACATGACATTTGAACATCATGCTAGGTTAGCAACATTACATAGCTACATGCTAACATAACATTTTAGCATCATGCTAGGTTAGCAACAATAACATGGCTACATGCTAAGATTGCATTTTAGCATCATGCTAGGTTAGCAACATTAGCATAGCTACATGCTTACATTACATTTTAGCATCATGCTAGGTTAGCAACATAAGCATAGCTACATGCTAACATTGCATTTTAGCATCATGCTAGGTTAGCAACATTAGCATAGCTACATGCTAACATTGCATTTTAACGTCATGCTAGGTTAGCAACATTAGCATAGCTACATGCTTACATTACATTTAAGCATCATGCTAGTTTAGCAACATGCTAATATTACATTTTAGCATCATGCTAGGTTAGCAACATTAGCATAGCTACATGCTTACATTACATTTTAGCATCATGCTAGGTTAGCAACATTAGCAAAACTACATGCGAACATTACATTTTAGCATCATGCTAGGTTAGCAACATTAGCATAGCTACATGCTTACATTACATTTTAGCATCATGTTAGGTTAGCAACATTAGCACAGCTACATGCTTACATTGCATTTTAGCATCATGCTAGGTTAGCAAAATTAGCATAACTACATGCTTACATTACATTTTAGCATCATGCTAGGTTAGCAACAATAACATGGCTACATGCTAACATTGCATTTTAGCATCATGCTAGGTTAGCAACATTAGCATAGGTACATGCTAACATTGCATTTTAGCATCATGCTAGGTTAGCAACATTAGCATAGCTACATGCTAACATTGCATTTTAGCATCATGCTAGGTTAGCAACAATAACATGGCTACATGCTAACATTGCATTTTAGCATCATGCTAGGTTAGCAACATTAGCATAGCTACATGCTAACATTGCATTTTAGCATCATGCTAGGTTAGCAACATTAGCATAGCTACATGCTAACATTGCATTTTAGCATCATGCTAGGTTAGCAACAATAACATGGCTACATGCTAACATTGCATTTTAGCATCATGCTAGGTTAGCAACATTAGCATAGCTACATGCTTACATTACATTTTAGCATCATGCTAGGTTAGCAACATGCTAATATTACATTTTAGCATCATGCTAGGTTAGCAACATTAGCAAAACTACATGCTAACATTACATTTTAGCATCATGCTAGGTTAGCAACAATAACATGGCTACATGCTAACATTGCATTTTAGCATCATGCTAGGTTAGCAACATTAGCATAGCTACATGCTAACATTGCATTTTAGCATCATGCTAGGTTAGCACACTCACTGCAGAAAGGAGACAGAGATCTATTTGAAGACGTGCAGCGAAGCCTGCCAGAACCTTCCATTGACGCAGGTGTGGCTTCCCCGCAGCGTCCGCTCCTTCGCGCACGTTGCCCCGCAGGAAGTTGGTCCGCAAGCGCCTCACCATCGACACGGACCTGGCCTTCCACGGCAACAACAACGCCGCCGCCGACTGTGACTCCGCCCACCAGACTTCCCAGCATGCACCTGCGCACGCCAACGACACGGACCGCTGGGTGGAGGAGCAGTTTGACCACCAGCAGCACGGCGCCATCACGGTGAAGGAGACGGACATCCTCAGTGACGACGACGACTACTGCAAGTCCGTCAGGGCGGCGGCGCTCCGACCTCAGGACCTGCACCTGCGTCTGGACGCCATGGAGATAGACGGCGGGGAGGGGCGGAGCCGGGACCCCAACGGACAAGGGCAGACGGGAGGCGGGGTCACGCAGGACGACGCCCCCGAGCGACTGGCTCGCTGCGCCACGCCCACCCTGAAGGTGGCGCCACTCAAAGCTTGTGCGGCCGAGGGCGTCGCCAACCAGGACCAGCACGCCGTGGTGTGGGTGCGCAGGGACGACATCTTCTGACGTGTGTGTCTCTCTGTGTGTGTGTGTGTGTGTGTGTGTGTGTGTGTCTGTGTGTGTGTGTGTGTGTGTGTGTGTGTGTGTGTCGCGTACAGCACACACTGGCCAGTTGATTAGGTACACCTGCGAGGCTCCACTCTGTCCCTCCGTGAGGACCACGGTGATGCGTTCAAGTTCACCCCGTTCATTCGGACTCGTGCGACATGGCGCGCGGGGGTCAAAGGTCTGAGGTCAAAGTTCATCGTCGGGATCGCTTCGACCTTTTTTTGTTTGTTGGGAGTCGCGGCGCCGTAAAGAAGTGATGTCATGGCCAAAATATTAGGAACGTCACGTCTGTTTTTTTTGTCAATCATTCCCGACTAAATGCCTTTTTTCAAATCATTTTCAAGAATATCATACCCGACAAATGTCTTTTTTCAAATCATTGTCATTTTAAAGAATATCATACCCGACTAAATGTCTTTTTTTCAAATCAAATGTCATTTTCAAGAATCATACCCGACTAAATGTCTTTTTTCAAATCAAATGTCATTTTCAAGAATCATACCCGACTAAATGTCTTTTTTCAAATCAAATGTCATTTTCAAGAATCATACCCGACTAAATGTCTTTTTTCAAATCATTGTCATTTTAAAGAATATCATACCCGACTAAATGTCTTTTTTCAAATCAAATGTCATTTTCAAGAATCATACCCGACTAAATGTCTTTTTTCAAATCAAATGTCATTTTCAAGAATCATACCCGACTAAATGTCTTTTTTTTTAATTACACTCAACAAAATGTCTTTTATATACTATACCCGACCAAATGTTATTTTAAAGAATCATACCTGACTGAAATTTTTATTTTATTTTTTTTATTATTTTTTTTTTTTTATTATTATACTGGACCAAATGTCTTTTTTTTTTTTTTTTTAAACTACTCGACCAAATGTTATTTTGAAAAATCATACTGGACTAAATGTCTTGGAAAAAATCATTCCCAACTAAATGTATTTTTAAAAAATTACACTCAACGAAATTTCAATACATCATACCCGACCAAATGTTATTTTAAAGAATCATACCCAAGTAAATGTCTTTTTAAAAAAAAAAGTATTATACTAGACTAAATGTCTTTTTTTGTTTTTAACTGCTCGACCAAATGTTATTTTGAAAAATCATACCCGACTAAATGTCTTTTTTTTTTTTTTTTTTTTTTTTTTTATTACACTGGACTAAATTTTTTTTTTTTTAAACTACTCAACCAAATGTTATTTTGAAAAATCATACTCGACTAAATGTCTTGGAAAAAATCATACCCAACTAAATGTATTTTTTAAAAATGACACTCAACAAAATGTATTCTATATACCATACCCGACCAAATGTTATTTTAAAGAATCATGCCCAAGTAAATGTCTTTTTTTAAAAATGTTTATTATACTAGACTAAATGTCTTTTTTTGTTTTTAACTGCTCGATCAAATGTTATTTTGAAAAATCATACCCGACTAAATGTCTTTTTTTAAAAAAAATTATTATACTGGACTAAATGTCTTTTTTTTTAAACTACTCCACCAAATGTTATTTTGAAAAATCATACCCGACTAAATGTATTTTTTCAAATCAAATGTCATTTTCAAGAATCATGCCCGACTAAATGTCTTTTTTTTAAATTACACTCAACAAAATGTCTTTTATATATCATACCCGACCAAATGTTATTTTAAAGAATCATACCTGACTAAAAAATGTTTTACATTTTTTTTAATATACTGGACTAAATGTCTTTTTTTTTTTTTTTTTAATTACTCGACCAAATGTTATTTTGAAGAATCATACCCGACTAAATGTCTTGGAAAAAATAATACACAACTAAATGTATTTTTTTTAAATTACACTCAACGAAATGTCTTTTATATAACATACCCGACCAAATGTTATTTTAAAGAATCATACTCAACTAAATGTCTTTTTTTTTTTTTTAATTATACTTTTAACTACTCGACCAAATGTTATTTTAAGGAATCATACCCGACTAAATGTCTTTTTTAAAATTTATTTTTTTATTATACTGGACTAAATGTCTTCTTTTTTTTTAAACTACCGACCAAATGTTATTTTGAAAAATCATACCCGACTAAATGTTTTGGGGAAAAAATCATACCCAACTAAATATTTTATTTTTAAAATCTTACTCCACCGTCACTTTACTCTGACTAAATGTATTTATTTATATTTCATACCCGACTAAATGTAATTTAAAAAAAAATGTATACTCAATTAAATTACATTTGGGAAAAATCATACCCAACTAAATGTTATTATAAAAAAATGTGTACTCAACTAAATTCCATTTGGAAAAAAATCATACCCAACTAAATCTTTTTAAAATCATACTTAACTGACATTTAAAACAAATCTGACTGAATGTATTTTCTAAATCATACCATTTAAAAAATAAAATATACTCAACTAAATTCCATTTGAAAAAAAATCATACCCAACTAAATCTTTTAAAATCGTACTCAACTGTCATTTAAAAAAATCTGACCAAATGTCTTTTTGTTAGCTCATACCCGACTAAAATGCCATTAAAAATATATATATATTTGACTAAAGGTATTTGTATCTTGCCTGACTAAATACCATTTGAAAAAAATCATACCCAACTAAATATTTTTAAAATCGTACTCAACTGTCATTATAAAAAAATTGACCAAATGTCTTTTTCTTAGATCATACCTGACTAAAATGCCATTTAAAAAAAATACTCGACTAAAGGTATTTGTATCTTACCTGACTAAATGCCAATAGAAAAAAATCATACCCAACCAAATATGTTCTTTTAAAAACGACATTTAAAAAAATCTGACCAAATGTCTTTCTTTGATCATAATGCTATTTAAAAAAAAAAATAATTAGACTAAATGCCATTTGAAAAAAATCATACCCAACTAAATATTTTCTTCTGAAAATTGTACTTAACTGACATTTAAAAAAAATCTGACTGAATTTATTTTCTAAATCACACTATTAAAAAAAAAATTAAAAAAAATTCCGATCTAATGCCATTATGAAAAAAGTCATACCCAACTAAATCTTCTTCAAATCTTACTCGACTGTCAATTTAAAAAAAAAATGTTTATGTATCATGTCATTTTAAAAATGTATACTCAACTAAATTCCATTTGAAAAAAATCATACCCAACTAAATATTTAAAATTCGTACTAAACTGTCATTTAAAAAAAAATCTGACCAAACATTTTTCTTTTTTCTTTTTTATATCATGCCCGACTCATGCCATTTGCAAATCAAAATAATTCCCAACTAAATATTTTCTTTTTAAAATCGTACTCGACGGACATTTAAAAAAATCTGACTATTTAAAAATTTTTTTTTTTTTTTAACTAAATGTGTATTTTGTTTTTTAAATCATACCCGACGGAATGTCATTAAAAAAAACTACACGTCCTTTTTAAAATCAGTCATTTTAAAAACTCTAAATGTCTTGTTTGGACTAAATATCAGATGACTAAATGACTTATTTATAAATCAGTCTTTTTGTGTCATACCCGACTGTTGCCAGTGTTAGCTGATTAAAAAGGTGTAGAATCCAGCAAAACATGAAATGTTGTCCACAAAAAGACTTTTTATGTCCCTGAAGTCTAAACTTCTCCACTGACTATTTTTGTGACTTTCAGCTTTTTTTTCATCCTTTTAAAAGAAGCGACTTTTTTGATGTTTATGCCACTTTTAACCCATTTGTCATGCCAACGAATGTTCCTTCGTTAATTATAATAATTAATAAGCTCATCTTCCTTGAAAAAAAAACCCCAATACGAACTTACCTGAAAGACTTCCTGCTCGTGACGTCATCTCCAAAGGACCAACCTCTACCCGTGTCGTCATCTCAAGTCATCTTCATTGCAGTTCCCGCGCTCATCCACCAGAGGGTGCTGTTTCACTGTCACAACCTGCACTTACGAACAAAGACTGTCATGGAGGACAAGAAAGTGGTTTTTAAAGACTTTTTAGACTGTGAGGCACAATCACTTGTCCCCCCCTCAAGCCCCTCCCTCTTTGTACTTCTTTGACGACCGTGTTGGTACACGCTACGTGGATTATCATTTGTATGGCAAATAATAAACTTTCTACATTTGACTCAAAATGCTCATTATTGAAGTGTTTGCAATTATTTATGCAAAATATTGACTCATATGACGTCACACAACACTTGCGTGTGACGTCACGTGTAATCAACACCATTATGGTCTAAAACAGCACATTTGTCAATACAAACAAGTATCAAATAATTATAGTTGCATATTATTATTATTGACACATACAAAGTCTCCGCCCAGTAACAAACGTGTCCGCATCGTTCAACTTACTGCATTGTGAGCTTTTTTTTAACATAACACAGTCTAAAACAGCACATTTGTCAATACAAACAAGTATCAAGTAATTATAGTTGCATGTTACTGACACATACAAAGTCTCTGTCCAGTAACAAACGTGTCCGCATCGTTCAACTTACTGCATCGTGAGCTGTTTTTTTAATTAAAAAAACAATTAAAAAAAGTATCTAATGTCCTCCAATTAGGACACAAACTTTGTCTT
The DNA here is from genome assembly GCF_033978785.1 of Entelurus aequoreus. Classification (NCBI taxonomy): domain Eukaryota; kingdom Metazoa; phylum Chordata; class Actinopteri; order Syngnathiformes; family Syngnathidae; genus Entelurus; species Entelurus aequoreus. The sequence continues at coordinate 2,734,913 of NC_084735.1, read as the reverse complement.
CTAGTTTAGTCAAGTCTGCAGCTACACAACAGCTAAGCACAAGATAGACATGTAATAAATAAACAACATAATGGTCTAAAACAGTACATTTGTCAATACAAACAAGTGTCAAATAATTATAGTTGCATATTACTTACACATACAAAGTCTCCATCCAGTAACAAACGTGTCCGCATCGTTCAACTTACTGCATTGTGAGCTTTTTTTTAATATAACACAGTCTAAAACAGCACATTTGTCAATACAAACAAGTATCAAATAGTTAATTGCATATTACACATACAAAGTCTCCATCCAGTAACAAACGTGTCCGCATGGTTCAACTTACTTACTGCATTGTGAGCTGTTTTCTTCAATAATAATTTTTTAAAAAGTATCTAAATGTCCTCCAATTAGCACACAAACTTTGTCTCCTAGTTTAGTCAAGTCCGCAGCTACACAACAGCTAAGCACACAAGCTAGACGTGTAATAATTAAACAACATAACGGTCTAAAATAGCACATTTGTCAATACAAACAAGTATCAAATAATTATAGTTGCATATTACTGACACATACAAAGTCTCCATCCAGTAACAAACGTGTATATATATATATATATATATATATATATATATATATATATATATATATATATATATATATATATATATATATATATATATATATATATATATATATCCTGAGCCCAATTATTGTGACCATTTGGTGTCACCAAAAAACAATGACCACTCCACTTCATCTTAAAGACAGCATAAGTCCATTGCAGACAGTTAATAATTAGTTTAGTGTTTTTTATTTTTATTTCTACCATTGTTCTCTGACTCATTTCACTGGTCAAACCTTTTCCAACATTCCACACTACTACAAAATAAAAGTATGAGTCCTGCTGATATCAATATCGGTATCGGCGACTCCAATAATGATACGAAATTCCTCCTACGTGTAATTATATTTGACGGAACCCCTAAAGGGACATGGGGGAATTTTTATTTTTTATATATACATATTTTTTATTTATTTATTTTTTTAGACATACGAGAAACTTTTTATAAAGTTATAAAAATAAAAATAAAAATTATAATTTTTTTTTTTTTTTTTAGACATATATCTCGTGAGCACGAGATATATGTCTAAAAAAAAAAAAAAAAAAAAAACAAATTATAATTTTTATTTTTATTTTTATAACTTTATAAAAAGTTTCTCGTGCGCATGAAATACATGTCTAAAAAAATAAATGACATAAAAAAAATTATAAAAAATGTTTTCCCCCCCATGTCCCTTTAGGGGCTCCGTAATATTTCATACATTAGGTAATTAGAAATATTATTAAACCCATATAATTATAAAATGTTACATATTTATTAATTGTCAGTTAATAAATTATATAATATGAATTAGAATAAAATAAATAGTTCAATTATATGAATTAGAATAAAATAAATTGGTTAATTATATAATATATATATATATATATGTTTTACAATAGATCATTTAGATTGTGCCTGTAGTCCCATTTCAAAATGGAAAAATAAATTATAGCAAAAATTTAAAGAATGAATAATCCAATAAAACACAGTGCGTCGTATTGTATAGAACAAAATACCATTATGAGTGATGCGTTCAGGGTCCAATCGGGATCTTTTCTCTCCCAGATAAGAAAGTTACTGATTATTGTATCGCAAAAAGTGTCTTCGCCTTTGGAGAAGGACGCAGAAATTGTCCTTTAAAAAAAAAAAAATTGTCGTTTTTTTTTTTTTACCAAAATGTCCCCCAAAAAACATACTTAAGTCACATGACGTCACATATTTATGTCCTATGTGTGTGTGTGTGTGTGTGTGTTTGTGTGAAAAATTGTCGGTTTTTTTTACCAAAATGTCCCCCAAAAAACAGACTTAAGTCACATGACGTCACATATTTATGTCCTATGTGTGTGTGTGTGTGTGTGTGTGTGTGTGTGTGTGTGTGTGTGTGTGTGTGTGTGTGTGTGTGTGTGTGTGTGTGTGTGTGTGTGTGTGTGTGTGTGTGTGTGCGGGACAGTTTTACAAGGCTCCTCCTCCCGGAAGTTAATCTGGCATCTGCTCCGCAACCTGAAGATTATTTCTGCTCTCATCAGGACCGCTTCTGCATCCAGCTGCAGGAGCATCCCTGCCAGCCCATCTGCTTGCTTCGTCGCCGCCGGCCAAAGGAGGACAGGATGAGACCCTTTCAGTATAAAGGTGGACATGGTTGCTAGTGGTTGGAGTGTCCGCCCTGAGACCGGCAGGTTGCGAGTTCAAACCCCCGGCCGAGAGCCATTACCTCCCTGCTTGGCACTCAGCATCAAGGCTTGGAATTGGGGGTTGAATCGCCAAAAAAATGATTCCCGGGCACGGCCACCGCTGCTGCTCACTGCTCCCCTCACCTCCCAGGGGGTGTTTAAGAGTGGTGAACAAATACAGAGAATAATTTCGCCACACTTAGTGTGTGTGTGACAATCATTGCCACTTTAACTTTTTAACTTTTCACGTCTTTGTGGAAATAAAACACTTTCTCCCCAACATTAGGTACATCTAACGTGAGAAAATAAACACATAAATAACTTAAATTGGACAAAAAGTCATTTCAGTACACGTGTCTTTTAATATCGCCCTCATTTCCACTCGAATAGAGTCCGTTTAAGTGGTTTTCCGGGTCGTCTTTTACTTTGAAGGCTGCAAGCGGAAGTGGATTCACCGCATTGATTGCGACTCCCCAGCGGGGAAGAAGATTGTTGTCGGTTCGGAGCCACTTGGAGGATTCTCCAGACTTGTCAAAGATTACGCCGGCTGCGGGAGTTGGGGTCACGTGACCGCCGACATTTCCGAGCCTTGGCGGAGGTCGCGAGAGTGTCCTGTCGTCAAGTTGACGTGAAAGGAGACGCAGGTGCGTGGAGGTTCCTGTGGACTGTCATGCTGACTAAAACTGGACCGACATGGACTCCGGAGCCTTCCTGGTTCTCCTGCTGGTTCTGCTCGTCCACGCGTGGATCTGCTCAGCTCAAGTTCTTCGGATCGGTGAGAGGAACTTCTTGGAATTGTTGATAATTATCTTTCGAAGGAGTTATTATTATTATTATTGTTGCTAATTATCTTTCAAATGAATTATTACGTTAGTTTGCTTTGTTTAATGTCTCTTTTTTTTTCCAATACAATCGGCCATTTTCTCACTTTTTTGTATTTTTTATCACAGTAAAATAGATTATTATTATTATTATTATTATTACTATGTGATTTATGTCATAATTGTCTCACTTCTAGGATAAAAAAAATGACTTACAGTCGTCACAAAATGTAAAAATATTTTTTGTACTGATTTGTATGATTTAATTATAGTTTTATCATGACTATTTTAATTATTTACCTTTTTTTTTACAATTGATAATAAGTAATTGTATCAGGTTTTTTTTGCTTGTGTAATTATTGACATATTTTTTAATTGTTATAATTAAGAGGGACAAGCGGTAGGAAATGGATGGATGTGATTTATGTCATAATTGTCTCACTTCTAGGATTAAAAAAAAGACTTAAAGTTGTCACAAAATGTACAAATATTTTTTGTGCTGATTTGTATGATTTCATTATAGTTTTATCATGACTAGTTTAATTATTTCCTTTTTTTTTTTTACAATTGATAATAATTAATTGTATCATTTTTTTTGCTCGTGTAATTATTGACATATTTTTTAATTGTTATAATTAAGAGGGACAAGCGGTAGGAAATGGATGGATGGATGGATGTGATTTATGTCATAAGTGTCTCACTTCTAGGATAAAAAAATTACTTAGTCGTCACAAAATGTAAAAATATTTTATATATATATACTACTGATTTGTATGATTTTATTATAGTTTTATCATGACTAGTTTATATATTTCCTTTTTTTACAATTGATAATAAGTAATTGTATCAGTTTTTTTTGCTTGTGTAATTATTGACATATTATTTTAATTGTTATAATTCAGAGGGACAAGCGGTAGAAAATGGATGGATGGATGGATGGATGGATGTGATTTATGTCATAATTGTCTCAATTCTAGGATTAAAAAAAAGACTTAAAGTTGTCACAAAATGTAAAAATATTTTTTGTACTGATATGTATGATTTAATTATAGTTTTATCATGACTAGTTTAATTATTTCCTTTTTTTTTTACAATTGATAATAAGTAATTGTATCTTTTTTTTTTGCTTGTGTAATTATTGACATATTTTTTAATTGTTGTTATAATTAAGAGGGACAAGCGGTAGGAAATGGATGGATGGATGGATGTGATTTATGTCATAATTGTCTCACTTCTAGGATAAAAAAAAGACTTACAGTTGTCACAAAATGTAAAAATATTTTTTGTACTGATTTGTATGATTTAATTATAGTTTTATCATGACTATTTTAATTATTTACCTTTTTTTTTTTTTTTTTACAATTGATAATAATTGATTGTATAATTTTTTTTTGCTTGTGTAATTATTGACATATTTTTTAATTGTTGTTATAATTAAGAGGGACAAGCGGTAGGAAATGGATGGATGTGATTTATGTCATAATTGTCTCACTTCTAGGATACAAAAAATGACTTACAGTCGTCACAAAATGTAAAAATATTTTTTGTACTGATTTGTATGATTTAATTATAGTTTTATCATGATTATTTTAATTATTTACCTTTTTTAATTTTTTTTTACAATTGATAATAATTAATTGTATCATTTTTTTTGCTTGTGTAATTATTGACATATTTTTTAATTGTTGTTATAATTAAGAGGGACAAGCGGTAGGAAATGGATGGATGGATGGATGGATGTGATTTATGTCATAATTGTCTCACTTCTAGGATAAAAAAAAAGACTTACAGTCGTCACAAAATGTAAAAATATTTTTTGTACTGATTGATATGATTTAATTATAGTTTTATCATGACTAGTTTAATTATTTACTTTTTTTTTACAATTGATAATAAGTAATTGTATCAGTTTTTTTTGCTTGTGTAATTATTGACATATTTTTTAATTGTTGTTATAATTAAGAGGGACAAGCGGTAGGAAATGGATGGATGTGATTTATGTCATAATTGTCTCACTTCTAGGATAAAAAAAATGACTTAAAGTTGTCACAAAATGTAAAAATATTTTTGTACTGATTTGTATGATTTTATTATAGTTTTATCATGACTAGTTTAATTATTTACCTTTTTTTTTTTTTTTTTACAATTGATAATAAGTAATTGTATCAGTTTTTTTTTGCTTGTGTAATTAATGACATATTTTTTAATTGTTATAATTAAGAGGGACAAGCGGTAGGAAATGGATGGATGTGATTTATGTCATAATTGTCTCACTTCTAGGATAAAAAAAAGACTTAAAGTTGTCACAAAATGTAAAAATATTTTTTGTACTGATTTGTATGATTTTACTATAGTTTTATCATGACTAGTTTAATTATTTCCTTTTTTTTTATTTTTACAATTGATAATAAGTAATTGTATCAGGTTTTTTTTGCTTGTGTAATTATTGACATTTTTTTTAATTGTTATAATTAAGAGGGACAAGCGGTAGGAAATGGATGGATGTGATTTATGTCATAATTGTCTCACTTCTAGGATAAAAAAATGACTTACAGTCGTTACAAAATGTAAAAATATTTTTTGTACTGATTTGTATGATTTAATTATAGTTTTATAATGACTAGTTTAATTATTTACCTTTTTTAATTTTTTTTTACAATTGATAATAATTAATTGTATCATTTTTTTTGCTTGTGTAATTATTGACATATTTTTTAATTGTTGTTATAATTCAGAGGGACAAGCGGTAGGAAATGGATGGATGTGATTTATGTCATAATTGTCTCCCTGCTAGGATAAAAAAAAAAGACTTAAAGTTGTCACAAAATGTAAAAATATTTTTTGGACTGATTTGTATGATTTCATTATAGTTTTATCATGACTAGTTTAATTATTTCCTTTTTTTTTTTTTTTACAATTGATAATAAGTAATTGTATCATTTTTTTTGCTTGTGTAATTATTGACATATTTTTTAATTGTTGTTATAATTAAGAGGGACAAGCGGTAGGAAATGGATGGATGTGATTTATGTCATAATTGTCTCACTTCTAGGATAAAAAAAAGACTTAAAGTTGTCACAAAATGTAAAAATATTTTTTGTACTGATATGTATGATTTCATTATAGTTTTATCATGACTAGTTTAATTATTTACCTTTTTTAATTTTTTTTTACAATTGATAATAATTAATTGTATCATTTTTTTGCTTGTGTAATTATTGACACATTTTTAAAAATTGTTGTTATAATTAAGAGGGACAAGCGGTAGGAAATGGATGGATGTGATTTATGTCATAATTGTCTCACTTCTAGGATAAAAAAAAGACTTAAAGTTGTCACAAAATGTAAAAATATTTTTTGGACTGATTTGTATGATTTCATTATAGTTTTATCATGACTAGTTTAATTATTTCCTTTTTTTTTTTTTACAATTGATAATAAGTAATTGTATCATTTTTTTTGCTTGTGTAATTATTGACATATTTTTTAATTGTTGTTATAATTAAGAGGGACAAGCGGTAGGAAATGGATGGATGTGATTTATGTCATAATTGTCTCACTTCTAGGATAAAAAAAAGACTTAAAGTTGTCACAAAATGTAAAAATATTTTTTGTACTGATATGTATGATTTCATTATAGTTTTATCATGACTAGTTTAATTATTTACCTTTTTTAATTTTTTTTTACAATTGATAATAATTAATTGTATCATTTTTTTTGCTTGTGTAATTATTGACACATTTTTAAAAATTGTTGTTATAATTAAGAGGGACAAGCGGTAGGAAATGGATGGATGTGATTTATGTCATAATTGTCTCACTTCTAGGATAAAAAAAAAGACTTAAAGTTGTCACAAAATGTAAAAATATTTTTTGTACTGATATGTATGATTTCATTATAGTTTTATCATGACTAGTTTAATTATTTCCTTTTTTTTTTTTACAATTGATAATAATTAATTGTATCAGTTTTTTTTGCTTGTGTAATTATTGACATATTTTTTAATTGTTGTTATAATTAAGAGGGACAAGCGGTAGGAAATGGATGGATGTGATTTATGTCATAATTGTCTCACTTCTAGGATAAAAAAATTACTTACAGTCGTCACAAAATGTAAAAATATTTTATATATATATACTACTGATTTGTATGATTTTATTATAGTTTTATCATGACTAGTTTAATTATTTCCTTTTTTTACAATTGATAATAAGTAATTGTGTCAGTTTTTTTTGCTTATGTAATTATTGACATATTATTTTAATTGTTATAATTAAGAGGGACAAGCGGTAGGAAATGGATGGATGTGATTTATGTCATAATTGTCTCACTTCTAGGATAAAAAAAAAGACTTACAGTTGTCACAAAATGTAAAAATATTTTTTGTACTGATTTGTATGATTTCATTATAGTTTTATCATGACTAGTTTAATTATTTCCTTTTTTTTTTTTTTACAATTGATAATAAGTAATTGTATCAGGGTTTTTTTGCTTGTGTAATTATTGACATATTTTTAAAAATTGTTGTTATAATTAAGAGGGACAATCGGTAGAAAATGGATGGATGGATGGATGTGATTTATGTCATAATTGTCTCACTTCTAGGATAAAAAAAAAGACTTACAGTCGTCACAAAATGTAAAAATATTTTATATATATATACTACTGATTTGTATGATTTTATTATAGTTTTATCATGACTAGTTTAATTATTTCCTTTTTTTACAATTGATAATAAGTAATTGTATCAGGTTTTTTTGCTTGTGTAATTATTGACATATTTTTTAATTGTTGTTATAATTAAGAGGGACAAGCGGTAGGAAATGGATGGATGTGATTTATGTCATAATTGTCTCACTTCTAGGATAAAAAAAATGACTTACAGTCGTCGCAAAATGTAAAAATATTTTTTGTACTGATATGTATGATTTCATTATAGTTTTATCATGACTAGTTTAATTATTTACCTTTTTTAATTTTTTTTTACAATTGATAATAATTAATTGTATCATTTTTTTTGCTTGTGTAATTATTGACATATTTTTTAATTGTTGTTATAATTAAGAGGGACAAGCGGTAGGAAATGGATGGATGTGATTTATGTCATAATTGTCTCACTTCTAGGATAAAAAAAATGACTTACAGTCGTCACAAAATGTAAAAATATTTTTTGTACTGATTTGTATGATTTAATTATAGTTTTATCATGACTATTTTAATTATTTACCTTTTTTATTTATTTTTTACAATTGATAATAATTAATTGTATCATTTTTTTTGCTTGTGTAATTATTGACATATTTTTTAATTGTTGTTATAATTCAGAGGGACAAGCGGTAGGAAATGGATGGATGGATGGATGTGATTTATGTCATAATTGTCTCACTTCTAGGATAAAAAAAAGACCTAAAGTCGTCACAAAATGTAAAAATATTTTTTGTGCTGATTTGTATGATTTAATTGTAGTTTTATCATGACTATTTTAATTATTTACCTTTTTTTTTTTTTTTTTTTACAATTGATAATAATTAATTGTATCATTTTTTTTGCTTGTGTAATTATTGACATATTTTTTAATTGTTCTTATAATTCAGAGGGACAAGCGGTAGAAAATGGATGGATGGATGGATGTGCTTTATGTCATAATTGTCTCACTTCTAGGATAAAAAAATTACTTACAGTCGTCACAAAATGTAAAAATATTTTATATATATATACTACTAATTTGTATGATTTTATTATAGTTTTATCATGACTAGTTTAATTATTTCCTTTTTTTACAATTGATAATAAGTAATTGTATCATTTTTTTTTGCTTGTGTAATTATTGACATATTATTTTAATTGTTATAATTAAGAGGGACAAGCGGTAGGAAATGGATGGATGTGATTTATGTCATAATTGTCTCACTTCTAGGATAAAAAAAAATGACTTACAGTCATCACAAAATGTAAAAATATTTTTTGTACTGATTTGTATGATTTCATTATAGTTTTATCATGACTATTTTAATTATTTACCTTTTAATTTTTTTTTTTACAATTGATAATAATTAATTGTATCATTTTTTTTTGCTTGTGTAATTCTTGACATATTTTTTAATTGTTGTTATAATTAAGAGGGACAAGCGGTAGGAAATGGATGGATGTGATTTATGTCATAATTGTCTCACTTCTAGGATTAAAAAAAAGACTTACAGTCGTCGCAAAATGTAAAAATATTTTTTGTACTGATGTGTATGATTTCATTATAGTTTTATCATGACTATTTTAATTATTTACCTTTTTTTTTTACAATTGATAATAAGTAATTGTATCAGTTTTTTTTGCTTGTGTAATTATTGACATATTTTTTAATTGTTATAATTAAGAGGGACAAGCGGTAGGAAATTGAAGAATGTGATTTATGTCATAATTGTCTCACTTCTAGGATAAAAAATTACTTACAGTCGTCACAAAATGTAAAAATATTATATATATATATACTACTGATTTGTATGATTTAATTATAGTTTTATCATGACTAGTTTAATTATTTCCTTCTTTTTTTTTTTTACAATTGATAATAAGTAATTGTATGAGGTTTTTTTTGCTTGTGTAATTATTGACATATTTTTTAATTGTTATAATTAAGAAGGACAAGCGGTAGGAAATGGATGAATGGATGGATGTGATTTATGTCATAATTGTCTCACTTCTAGGATAAAAAAAATGACTTACAGTCGTCACAAAATGTAAAAATGTTTTTTTGTACTGATATGTATGATTTCATTATAGTTTTATCATGACTATTTTAATTATTTACCTTTTTAAATTTTTTTTTACAATTGATAATAATTAATTGTATAATTTTTTTTTGCTTGTGTAATTATTGACATATTTTTTAATTGTTGTTATAATTAAGAGGGACAAGCGGTAGCAAATGGATGGATGTGATTTATGTCATAATTGTCTCACTTCTAGGATAAAAAAAGACTTAAAGTTGTCACAAAATGTAGAAATATTTTTTGTACTGATTTGTATGATTTAATTATAGTTTTATCATGACTAGTTTAATTATTTCCTTTTTTTTTTTTTTACAATTGATAATAAGTAATTGTATCTTTTTTTTTTGCTTGTGTAATTATTGACATATTTTTTAATTGTTGTTATAATTAAGAGGGACAAGCGGTAGGAAATTGATGGATGTGATTTATGTCATAATTGTCTCACTTCTAGGATAAAAAAATTACTTACAGTCGTCACAAAATGTAAACATATTTTTTATATATATACTACTGATTTGTATGATTTTACTATAGTTTTATCATGACTAGTTTAATTATTTCCTTTTTTTTATTTTTACAATTGATAATAAGTAATTGTATCAGTTTTTTTTGCTTGTGTAATTATTGACATATTTTTTAATTGTCATAATTAAGAGGGACAAGAGGTAGCAAATGGATGGATGTGATTTATGTCATAATTGTCTCACTTCTAGGATAAAAAAAATGACTTACAGTCGTCACAAAATGTAAAAATATTTTTTGTACTGATATGTATGATTTAATTATAGTTTTATCATGACTAGTTTAATTATTTACCTTTTTTTTTACAATTGATAATAAGTAATTGTATCAGTTTTTTTTGCTTGTGTAATTATTGACATATTTTTTAATTGTTGTTATAATTGAGAGGGACAAGCGGTAGGAAATGGATGGATGTGATTTATGTCATAATTGTCTCACTTCTAGGATAAAAAAAAAGACTTACAGTCGTCACAAAATGTAAAAATATTTTTTGTACTGATTTGTATGATTTCATTATAGTTTTATCATGACTAGTTTAATTATTTACCTTTTTTAATTTTTTTTTACAATTGATAATAAGTAATTGTATCATTTTTTTTTGCTTGTGTAATTATTGACATATTTTTTAATTGTTGTTATAATTAAGAGGGACAAGCGGTAGGAAATTGATGGATGTGATTTATGTCATAATTGTCTCACTTCTAGGATAAAAAAAAAGACTTAAAGTTGTCACAAAATGTAAAAATATTTTTTGTACTGATTTGTATGATTTAATTATAGTTTTATCATGACTAGTTTAATTATTTCCTTCTTTTTTTACAATTGATAATAATTAATTGTATCAGGGTTTTTTGCTTGTGTAATTATTGACATCTTTTTAAATTGTTGTTATAATTAAGAGGGACAAGCGGTAGAAAATGGATGGATGGGTGGATGTGATTTATGTCATAATTGTCTCACTTCTATGATAAAAAAAAAGACTTAAAGTTGTCACAAAATGTACAAATATTTTTTGTACTGATTTGTATGATTTAATTATAGTTTTATCATGACTAGTTTAATTATTTCCTTTTTTTTTTTTTTTACAATTGATAATAATTAATTGTATCAGGTTTTTTTTGCTTGTGTAATTATTGACATATTTTTTAATTGTTATAATTATGAGGGACAAGCGGTAGGAAATGGATGGATGTGATTTATGTCATAATTGTCTCACTTCTAGGATAAAAAAAAGACTTACAGTCGTCACAAAATGTAAAAATATTTTTTGTACTGATTTGTATGATTTCATTATAGTTTTATCATGACTAGTTTAGTTATTTACCTTTTTTAATTTTTTTTTACAATTGATAATAATTAATTGTATCATTGTTTTTGCTTGTGTAATTATTGACATATTTTTTAATTGTTGTTATAATTAAGAGGGACAAGCGGTAGGAAATGGATGGATGTGTTTTATGTCATAATTGTCTCACTTCTAGGATAAAAAAAAGACTTAAAGTCGTTGCAAAATGTAAAAATATTTTTTGTACTGATTTGTATGATTTAATTATAGTTTTATCATGACTAGTTTAATTATTTACCTTTTTAATTTTTTTTTTACAATTGATAATAATTAATTGTATCATTTTTTTGCTTGTGTAATTATTGACATATTTTTTAATTGTTGTTATAATTCAGAGGGACAAGCGGTAGGAAATGGATGGATGGATGGATGTGATTTATGTCATAATTGTCTCACTTCTAGGATAAAAAAAAAAGACTTACAGTCGTCACAAAATGTAAAAATATTTTTTGTACTGATTTGTATGATTTCATTATAGTTTTATCATGACTATTTGAATTATTTACCTTTTTTTTTTAATTTTTACAATTGATAATTGATTGTATCATTTTTTTTTGCTTGTGTAATTATTGACATATTTTTTTAAATTGTTGTTATAATTCTGAGGGACAAGCGGTAGGAATTGGATGGATGGATGGATGGATGTGATTTATGTCATAATTGTCTCACTTCTAGGATAAAAAAAATGACTTACAGTCGTCACAAAATGTAAAAATATTTTTTGTACTGATTTGTATGATTTAATTATAGTTTTATCATGACTATTTTAATTATTTCCTTTTTTTTTCTTTTACAATTGATAATAAGTAATTGTATCAGGTTTTTTTTGCTTGTGTAATTATTGACATATTTTTTAATTCTTATAATTAAGAGGGACAAGCGGTAGAAAATGGATGGATGGATGGATGGATGTGATTTATGTCATAATTGTCTCACTTCTAGGAAAAAAAAAAGACTTAAAGTTGTCACAAAATGTAAACATATTTTTTGTACTGATATGTATGATTTAATTATAGTTTTATCATGACTAGTTTAATTATTTCCTTTTTTTTTTTTTTTACAATTGATAATAAGTAATTGTATCAGGTTTTTTTTGCTTGTGTAATTATTGACATATTTTTTAATTGTTATAATTAAGAGGGACAAGCGGTAGGAAATGGATGGATGTGATTTATGTCATAATTGTCTCACTTCTAGGATAAAAAAATTACTTACAGTTGTCACAAAATGTAAAAATATTTTTTGTACTGATTTGTATGATTTCATTATAGTTTTATCATGACTATTTTAATTATTTACCTTTTTTAATTTTTTTTTACAATTGATAATAATTAATTGTATCATTTTTTTTGCTTGTGTAATTATTGACATATTTTTTAATTGTTGTTATAATTAAGAGGGACAAGCGGTAGGAAATAGATGGATGGATGGATGTGATTTATGTCATAATTGTCTCACTTCTAGGATAAAAAAAAAAGACTTAAAGTTGTCACAAAATGTAAAACTATTTTTTGTACTGATATGTATGATTTCATTATAGTTTTATCATGACTATTTTAATTATTTACCTTTTTTTTTACAATTAAAAATAATTAATTGTATCAGTTTTTTTGCTTGTGTAATTATTGACATATTTTTTAATTGTTGTTATAATTGAGAGGGACAAGCGGTAGGAAATGGATGGATGTGATTTATGTCATAATTGTCTCACTTCTAGGATAAAAAAATTACTTACAGTTATCACAAAATGTAAACATATTTTTTGTACTGATTTGTATGATTTAATTATAGTTTTATCATGACTAGTTTAATTATTTCCTTTTTTTTTTTTACAATTGATAATAAGTAATTGTATCAGGTTTTTTTTGCTTGTGTAATTATTGACATATTTTTTAATTGTTATAATTAAGAGGGACAAGCGGTAGGAAATGGATGGATGTGATTTATGTCATAATTGTCTCACTTCTAGGATAAAAAAATTACTTACAGTTGTCACAAAATGTAAAAATATTTTTTGTACTGATTTGTATGATTTCATTATAGTTTTATCATGACTATTTTAATTATTTACCTTTTTTAAAATTTTTTTACAATTGATAATAATTAATTGTATCATTTTTTTTGCTTGTGTAATTATTGACATATTTTTTAATTGTTGTTATAATTAAGAGGGACAAGCGGTAGGAAATAGATGGATGGATGGATGTGATTTATGTCATAATTGTCTCACTTCTAGGATAAAAAAAAAAGACTTAAAGTTGTCACAAAATGTAAAACTATTTTTTGTACTGATATGTATGATTTCATTATAGTTTTATCATGACTATTTTAATTATTTACCTTTTTTTTTTACAATTAAAAATAATTAATTGTATCAGTTTTTTTGCTTGTGTAATTATTGACATATTTTTTAATTGTTGTTATAATTGAGAGGGACAAGCGGTAGGAAATGGATGGATGTGATTTATGTCATAATTGTCTCACTTCTAGGATAAAAAAATTACTTACAGTTATCACAAAATGTAAACATATTTTTTGTACTGATTTGTATGATTTAATTATAGTTTTATCATGACTAGTTTAATTATTTCCTTTTTTTTTTTACAATTGATAATAAGTAATTGTATCAGGTTTTTTTTGCTTGTGTAATTATTGACATATTTTTTAATTGTTATAATTAAGAGGGACAAGCGGTAGGAAATGGATGGATGTGATTTATGTCATAATTGTCTCACTTCTAGGATAAAAAAATTACTTACAGTTGTCACAAAATGTAAAAATATTTTTTGTACTGATTTGTATGATTTCATTATAGTTTTATCATGACTATTTTAATTATTTACCTTTTTTTAATTTTTTTTTACAATTGATAATAATTAATTGTATCATTTTTTTTGCTTGTGTAATTATTGACATATTTTTTAATTGTTGTTATAATTAAGAGGGACAAGCGGTAGGAAATAGATGGATGGATGGATGTGATTTATGTCATAATTGTCTCACTTCTAGGATAAAAAAAAAAGACTTAAAGTTGTCACAAAATGTAAAACTATTTTTTATACTGATATGTATGATTTCATTATAGTTTTATCATGACTATTTTAATTATTTACCTTTTTTTTTTACAATTAAAAATAATTAATTGTATCAGTTTTTTTGCTTGTGTAATTATTGACATATTTTTTAATTGTTGTTATAATTGAGAGGGACAAGCGGTAGGAAATGGATGGATGTGATTCATGTCATAATTGTCTCACTTCTAGGATAAAAAAATTACTTACAGTTGTCACAAAATGTAAACATATTTTTTGTACTGATTTGTATGATTTAATTATAGTTTTATCATGACTAGTTTAATTATTTCCTTTTTTTTTTTTACAATTGATAATAAGTAATTGTATCAGGGTTTTTTTGCTTGTGTAATTATTGACACATTTTTAAAAATTGTTGTTATAATTAAGAGGGACAAGCGGTAGGAAATGGATGGATGGATGGATGTGATTTATGTCATAATTGTCTCACTTCTAGGATAAAAAAAATGACTTACAGTCGTCACAAAATGTAAAAATATTTTTTGTACTGATTTTTATGGTTTAATTATAGTTTTATAATGACTATTTTAATTATTTACCTTTTTTTTTTTTTTTTTTACAATTGATAATAATTAATTGTATCATTTTTTTTGCTTCTGTAATTCTTGACATATTTTTTAATTGTTGTTATAATTAAGTTAATTATTATTATTATGATTATTATTATTGTGTGATTTATTTAATAATTGTATCACATCTCGTTTAAAAAAAGTACTTACATTTGACATTAAACCTAAAAATATGTTTTTATTTGTATAAATATTATATATTGATACATTGTATTATTCTATTATCATTTTAACAAATTATACATGACTATTTAAATTATTTACGTTTTGTTTTTTTTTTACAATTGATTATAGGTTATTGTTTCAGTACATTATTATAATTTTAATGTGTGTGCTTGTGTAATTACTGGTATATTTTTATTATTTTGTTATTGTTAACTTTTTTGATTTATTTTTGAAAATTACTTCTTTTTTTACAATCCGTTATTTTCTCGCTTCTGTGTATATTTTACCTCAGTTAATTATTATTATGATTATCATATGTGTGTGATTTATTTATTAATTGTATCACATCTCGTTTAAAAAAAGGACTTAAATTTGGCACTAAACCTAAAAATATTTTTTTATTTGTATAAATATTTATTATTGATACATACTGATTTGTATTATTCCATTATCATTTTATCACATTATATATGACTATTTTAATTATTTACGTATTTTTTATTTTATTTTTTACAGTTGATTATAAGTTATCAATTCAATACATTATTATTAATTATATGTGTGTGCTTGTGTAATTATTGATATATTTTTATTATTTTGTTATGATTAACGTTTTTGATTTATTTTTTTAATTACTTCTTTGTCTTAAATAAGTTATTTTCTCACTTTTGTTTATATTTTACCTCAGTTCATTATTATTATGATTATTATTACTGTGTGATTTATTTAATAATTGTATCACATCTCGTTTGAAAAAATGACTTACATTTGGCACTAAACCTAAAAAATATGTTTTTATTTGTATAAATATTATATATAGATACATACTGATTTGTATTATTCCATGATCATTTTATCAAATTATATATGACTATTTTAATTATTTACTTATTTTGTATTTATTTTTTAAAATTGATGATAAGTTATCCATTCAGTACATTATTTTTAATTGTATGTGTGTGCTTGTGTAATTATTGATATAATTTTATTATTTGGTTATGGTTAACTTTTTTGATTTATTTTGAAAAATTACTTATTTTTTTACAATCAGTTATTTTTCACACTTTTGTGAATATTTTACGTCAGTTAATTATTATTATTATTATTACTGTGTGATTTATTTAATAATTGTATTACATCTCGTTTAAAAAAATTACTTACATTTGGCACTAAACCTAAAAATATTTTTTTCTTTGTGTAAATATTTATTATTGATCCATACTGATTTGTATTATTCCATTATAATTTAATCAAATTATATATGACTATTTTAATTATTTGCGTATTTTTAGTTTTTTACAATTGATAAATTAAGTTATTGTTTCAGTACATTATTATAATTTTTATGTGTGTGCTTGTGTAATTATTGATATATTTTTTATTATTTTGTTATGGTTAATTTTTTCGAGAATTTTTAAAAATGTCTCCTTTTTTAATTATTATCATTATTATTATTATTAACCTTACTAATATTATTATTATTACTATTATTATTATGGGGTTTATTTTATAATTGTGTCACATATAGGTTAAAAAAATGACTTACATTCGGCACTAAACCTAAAAATATTTGTTATTTGTAAATATATTCATATATTGATACATACTGATTGTTTTATTTCATTATAATTTTATCAAATTATATATTACTATTTTAATTATTTACTTATTTTATTGTGTCAGTAGATTAATAATTTTTTTTGTGTGCATCTAACTATTGCTGATTATTGACATGTTTTTATTATTTACTAACTTTTAAGATTTTTATTTTTATTTTTACAATCAACAGTTTTCTCTACGTGTTAGCATGTTAGCATTTGTTTTATGTGGCAATCATTTTTATATTGGTCGACAACGACGGTTTTAGCATGTTAGCGTTTGTTTTGTCGACCGTCAAAACAAAGCTGGTTGCCAACAATGAAGAACCCCGTTAAAATAACGGAGCTTTTAACTCCGCCGGCTCTTGTGACTTAGTTCTTCTTCGTGTGGCGTTGACGTCGTGAAAGGAAAGAAACCGACTCCATCCTGACGATTCTGCTTCCTGTCCCCCGTCCTCATGTCCAGGTGGCATCTTTGAGACCCGCGAGAGGGAGCTGGTTAGCATGGACGAGCTAGCCTTCAAGTTTGCCGTCAACAACATCAACCGCAACAAGACGCTGATGCCCAACGTCACGCTTACCTACGACATCCAGAGGATCAACTTGTTTGACGGCTTCGAGGCGTCCCGACGAGGTACGGCCACATTTTGTTCCATGTTAGCACACATTTCTAGCTAATAGCCTTAGGCTAATTCAATATTCTAATTCCAAGCTAAAAGTCTTCAAATCCTAGCAGCCCCCGTAAGTCGTACAAAGACATTGTTAGCATGCTAAAATTGCCGTGCTAATTATTTGAGACAATTTCGCCGTCCAACGGGAACTAACCAACAAACTCACTAAGTACCTAGCTAACTCACTAACGAGCGAATAAGCAAACAAGTGAGCGAAACAACAAACAAAGTAACTAACTAATGAATTAATTAACTAACTAATGAAGCAACTAAATTACAAAGTAACTAACTAATGAAACTACCAAACTAGCTAACTAACTAATGAACTAACAAACTGGCCTATGAGCAAAGTAACTAACTAACCAATGAAGTAATTACATGAGGGATTTACTAGCTAACAAAATAACAAATAAAAAACAAAGCAACTAACTAACTAACTAACTAACTAACTAACTAACTAACTAACTAACTAACTAACTAACTAACTAACTAACTAACTAACCCACAAACAAAGTACCACACTTACCAATTAACTATCTAACCAACGGACAAACAAATTCTCTAACTCGCCAAAAAACTAGCTAAATAGCTAACTAACAAAGTGACTAACCTACAAGCAAAGTAACTAACTAACCAATAAAGTAACTAAATTATGAAATTACTAACCAATTAAGTAACTACATTACGTAATTACTAGCTAAACAACAGACTAACTAACTAACTTGCAAACAAAGTAACTCACTAATGAACAAAGTAACTAGCTAATGAAGTAACTACATTACAAAATAACTAACGAAGTAACTATCTATATAACTCACTAACTAACCGACTGACTAACAAACAAAGTAACTACCTACGAACAAAGTAATGAATGGTTAATGTAACTAACTGATGAACCAAGTAACTAAACAATGAAGTAACTAAATTACAAAGTAAAAAACTAATGAAGTAACTAACTATATAGCTAACTAACAAACAAACAAAGCAACTAACCTACGAACAAAGTAATGAACATTTCGAAATTAATAACTAACTAACCAACCAACTAACCAACCAACCAACCAACCAACCAACTAGCTAACCAACTAACTAACTAACCAACTAACCAACCGACCAATTAACTAACTAACTAACTAACTAACCAACTAACCAACCGACCAACTAACTAACTAACTAACTAACTAGCTAACTAACTAACTAGTGAGCGATTAAAGTAACTCAATAATGAACAAAGTAACTAGCTAATGAAGTAACTATGTTACAAAGTAAATAGTGAAGTAACTATCTATACAACTTGCTAACTAACCAACTGAATAACAAACAAAGTAACTACCTACGAACAAAGTAATGAATGGTTAATGTAACTAACTAATGAACCAAGTAACTAAACAATGAAGTAACTAAATTACAAAGTAACCAACTAATGAAGTAACTAACTATATAACTAACTAACAAACTAACAAAACAACTAACCTACGAACAAAGTAATTAACATTTCTAAATTAACAACTAACCAACTAACCAACTAACTAACTAACTAACTGACTAACAAACTAACTAACTAACTAACTAACTAGCCAACCAACTAACCAACTAACCAACATCATAACTAACTAACTAACTAACTGACTAACTAACTAACGATCAATTAAAGTAACTCAATAATGAACAAAATAACTAGCTAATGAAGTAACTATGTTACAAAGTAAATAGTGAAGTAACTATCTATACAACTCGCTAACTAACCAACTGAATAACAAACAAAGTAACTACCTAAGAACAAAGTAATGAATGGTTAATGTAACTTACTAATGAACCAAGTAACTAACCAATGAAGTAACTAAATTACAAAGTAACCAACTAATAAAGTAACTAACTATATAACTAACTAACAAACAAACAAAGCAACTAACCTACGAACAAAGTAATTAACGGGCAAAGTAACAAACAAATGAACTAACTTACTAACTAACTAATGAAAAAAACAATCAAGCAACTAACTAACTAACTAACTAATGAATTAACGAACAAACAAAGTAACTAAAGGGCAAGTAACTAACTAATGACTGAAGTAACTAACTAGTGAAGTAACTGAATTACAAAGTAACTAACTAATGAACTAACTGATATAAAGTAAGTACATTCCAAAAGTAAGTAAGTAAGTAAGTAAGTAAGTAAGTAAGCTGTTTGGTGTTTTCAGTGTGCGACCAGCTGGCCCTAGGGGTGGTGGCAGTGTTCGGACCGTCCCACAGTTCGTCGGTGAGCGCGGTGCAGTCCATCTGCAACGCCCTGGAGGTGCCGCACATTCAGACGCGCTGGAAACATCCGTCTGTGGACAACAGAGACACCTTCTTCATCAACCTCCACCCGGAGTACTCCGCCATCGCCAAGGCCATCCTGGACGTGGTCACCTTCTTCAAGTGGAGGAAACTCACCCTGGTCTACCACGACAGCACCGGTCAATCCATAACACATCGCTTTCATTCTGGCCTGGATTTTACCATTCATGCCATACTCACTCACTAACTAACCAACTAACTAACTAACTAACTACCTAAAAAACCAACTAACTAACTAACCAACCAGCTAACTGACTAACTAACTGATGGGCAGGCGGACGGACGGGCTCACTGACTGACAAGCAAACGATTGAACAAACAAACAAAGTAACTAACTAATGAAAGATGTAACTAAAAAACAAAGTAACTAACAGACTAAACAACTAATGAAGTAACAAACTAACAAACGAAAAAGCGAGTGAACAAATGAAGTAACTAATGAGTGAAGTAACTTAAAAATGAAGTAAATAACAAAATAACTATCTAACAAAGTAAGGAAATAAATAACAGAGTAACTAAAAAACGAGCGAACTAAAAAATTAACTAACATATTAACTAACCAGCCAGTTAACTAATGAGCGAGCGAACAAAAGACAGAGTAACTAACTAATTAATGAAGTAACTAACAAACAAAGCAACTAAGCAACAAACTAACAAACAAACAAAGCAACTAACTAATGAAGTAACTAACGAATAAACGAGCAATTGAACAAACTAACAAATTAACTAACTAGCAAGCTAATGAGCGAGCGATCAAACAAACAAACAAACAAACAAACAAACAAACAAACAAACCAACAAAGTAATCAACTAATGGAATAAGAAACGAACAAAGCAACTACTTACATAACTGACTAACTAACTTACTAACTAACTGACTAACTAACTAACTAACTAACTAACTGACTGACTGACTGACTGACTAACAGATCGACGGACGGACGGGCTAACTGACTGACAAGCAAACGATTGAACAAACAAAAAAAGTAACTAAGTAATGAAAGATGTAACTAACAAACAAAGTAACTTACAGACTAAACAACTAATGAAGTAACAAACTAACAAACGAAAAAGCGAGTGAACAAATGAAGTAACTAATGAATGAAGTAACTTAAAAATGAAGCAAATAACAAAATAACTAACAAAGTAAGGAAATAAATAACAAAGTAACTAACAAATGAGCAAACTAACAAATTAACTAACATATTAACTAACCAGCCAGTTAACTAATGAGCGAGCAAACAAAAGACAGAGTAACTAACTAATTAATAAAGTAACTAACAAATAAAGCGACAAACTAACAAACAAACCAAGCAACTAACTAATGAAGTAACTAACGAATAAACGAGCAATTGAACAAACTAACAAATTAACTAACTAGCAAGCTAATGAGCGAGCGATCAAACAAACAAACCAACAAAGTAATCAACTAATGGAATAAGAAACGAACAAAGAAACTACTTACATAACTGACTAACTAACTAACTAACTAGCTAACTAACTAACCGATTAACTAACTAGCTAACTAACTAACTAACAGATCGACGGGCTAACTGACTGACAAGTAAACGATTGAACAAACAAACAAAGTAACTAACTAATGAATGAAGTAACTAACAAACAAAGTACTAAACTAACTAAACAACTAATTAAGTAACAAACTAACGAACTAACAAGCGAGTGAACAAATGAAGTAACTAATGAATGAAGTAACTTAAAAATGAAGTAACTTAAAAATGAAGTAAATAATGAAATAACTAGCTAACAAAGTAAGGAAATAAATAACAAAGTAACTAACAAACGAGCAAACTAACAAACTAACAAATGAACTAACTAGCCAGTTAACTAACGAACGAGCATACAAAAGACAAAGTAACTAACTAATGAATTAAGTAACTAACAAACAAAGCAACTAAGTGACAAACTAACAAACAAACAAAGCAACTAACTAATGAAATAACTAACGAACAAACGAGCAAATGAACAAACTAACAAATTAACTAACTAGCAGGCTAACGAGCGAGCGAGCAAACAAATGAACGGAGTAATCAACTAATGGAATAAGTAACGAACAAAGCAACTAATTACATAACTGACTAACGAACAAACAAACTGAGCTAATTAACTAACGGGCAAGCGAGCGAACAAACGAAAGAAGTAACTAACTAATGAATGAAGTGACTAACAAAGGAACTAACTAACCAAACTAACTAACGAACGAGCAAACGTACAAACTTATGAACTAACTAATACATTAACAAATAAACTAACTAGCTAACTAATATATCAACAAATAAACTAACTAGCTAACTAATACATTAACAAATGAACTAACAAACAAACTAGTTAACTAACTAATAAATGCAAACTGTTACTACGGCAACAGTTTTCAACAGCTACTATCAATATTTTTAAAAAATTTCAGTTTTTCCAAAATTCCAAAATTTCCAGGAAATTCCCATCCAAATGAATGTATGTATTCATAGTTCTACAATGCCCTAAATTCTCAAAAAATAAACCCGATTCCGACCTTTCAACCGTCCACCCACACTACTCTTCCGATATATCGAACACAAAACATGTTTTCCCTTTTCCCCAAATTCCCGGTTTTCCCCAAATTTCACGGAATTTTCTCCCCATTGACAATGAAGGGGCAATATACAATTGACTCCATATCCCACATTTTTCATGCGATTCGAACCGTTCCACCATCCACACACTCCACTCCCCTTGGACAATCAAACTACCATTTTCCAAGCTCAAAAAATTCCAGGAATTCTGTCCCGGATTTTCAAAGCCCTATTTTTACCTCTCGCTGGAAAGTTTTCACAGTCCACATTTTTCAACTGTTTTTGACCATTCCACCTTTAAAAAATTCCTCTTAATGCTCCTATTTTTTTCCATAGAAATTCCCAGCTTACCTGAAATTCCAGGAATTCTAAAATACCCATTTTCAATTCAAACTGTTACTACGTCAACAGTTTTCAACAGCTACTATCAATATTTTTAAAAATTTTCAGTTTTTCCAAAATTCCAAAATTTCCAGGAAATTCCCATCCAAATGAATGTATGTATTCATAGTTCTACAATGCCCTAAATTCTCAAAAAATAAACCCGATTCCGACCTTTCAACCGTCCACCCACACTACTCTTCCGATATATCGAACACAAAACATGTTTTCCCTTTACCCCAAATTCCCGGTTTTCCCCAAATTTCCCAGAATTTTCTCCCCATTGACAATGAAGGGGCAATATACAATTGACTCCATATCCAACATTTCTTATCCGATTCGAACCGTTCCACCATCCACACACTCCACTCCCCTTGGACAATTAAACTACCATTTTCCAAGCTCAAAAAAATTCCAGGAATTCCCGGTTTTCCACAGCCCTATTTTCACGTTTTGCTGGAAAGTTTTCACAGTCCACATTTTTCAACCGTCTTTGACCATTCCACCTTCAAAAAATTCCCCCCATTGCTCCTATTTTTTTCCGATAGAAATTTCCGGTTTTCCTGAAATTCCAGGAATTCTAAAATACCCATTTGTAATTCAAACTGTTACTACGTCAACAGTTTTCAACAGCTACTATTAATATTTTCAAAAATGTTCAGTTTTTCCCGAAATCCTAAAATTTCCAGGAAATTCCCATCCAAATGAATGTATGTATTCATAGTTCTACAATGCCCTAAATTTAAAAAATTTTGCGCCATTTTTAAACCCGATTTGGACCTTTCAACCATCCACCCACACTACTCTTACCATATAATGAACACAAAACATGTTTTACCTTTTCCAAAATTCCTGGTTTTCCTGGAATTTTCTCCCCATTGACAATGAACGGGCAATATACAATTGACTCCATATCCCACATTTCTTATCCGATTCGAACCGTTCCACCATCCACACACTCCACTCCCCTTGGACAATTAAACTACCATTTTCCAAGCTCAAAAAAATTCCAGGAATTCCCGGTTTTCCACAGCCCTATTTTCACGTTTTGCTGGAAAGTTTTCACAGTCCACATTTTTCAACCGTCTTTGACCATTCCACCTTCAAAAAATTCCTCCTAATGCTCCTATTTTATTTCCATAGAAATTCCCAGTTTACCTGAAATTCCAGGAATTCTAAAATACCCATTTTCAATTCAAACTGTTACTACGTCAACAGTTTTCAACAGCTACTATCAATATTTTCAAAAATTTTCAGTTTTTCCAAAATTCCAAAATTTCCAGGAAATTCCCATCCAAATGAATGTATGTATTCATAGTTCTACAATGCCCTAAATTCTCAAAAAATAAACCCGATTCCGACCTTTCAACCGTCCACCCACACTACTCTTCCGATGTATCGAACACAAAACATGTTTTCCCTTTTCCCCAAATTCCCGGTTTTCCCCAAATTTCACGGAATTTTCTCCCCATTGACTCATTGACATACAATTGACTCCATAGCCCACATTTCTTATCCGATTCGAACCGTTCCACCATCCACACACTCCACTCCCCTTGGACAATTAAACTACCATTTTCCAAGCTCAAAAAAATTCCAGGAATTCCCGGTTTTCCACAGCCCTATTTTCACGTTTTGCTGGAAAGTTTTCACAGTCCACATTTTTCAACCGTTTTTGACCATTCCACCTTCAAAAAATTCCCCCCATTGCTCCTATTTTTTTCCGATAGAAATTTCCGGTTTTCCTGAAATTCCAGGAATTCTAAAATACCCATTTGTAATTCAAACTGTTACTACGTCAACAGTTTTCAACAGCTACTATTAATATTTTCAAAAATGTTCAGTTTTTCCCGAAATCCTAAAATTTCCAGGAAATTCCCATCCAAATGAATGTATGTATTCATAGTTCTACAATGCCCTAAATTTAAAAAATTTTGCGCCATTTTTAAACCCGATTTGGACCTTTCAACCATCCACCCACACTACTCTTACCATATAATGAACACAAAACATGTTTTACCTTTTCCAAAATTCCTGGTTTTCCTGGAATTTTCTCCCCATTGACAATGAACGGGCAATATACAATTGACTCCATATCCAACATTTCTTATGCGATTCGAACCGTTCCACCATCCACACACTCCACTCCCCTTGGACCATCAAACTACCATTTTCCAAGCTAAAAAAATTCCAGGAATTCCATCCCGGTTTTCCGAAGCCCTATTTTCACCTCTTGCTGGAAAGTTTTCACAGTCCACATATTTCAACCGTTTTTGACCATTCCACCTTCAAAAAATTCCTCCTAATGCTATTTTTTTCCATAGAAATTCCCAGTTTTCCTAAAATTCCAGGAATTCTAAAATAACCCATTTTCAATTCAAACTGTTACTACGTCAACAGTTTTCAACAGCTACCATCAATATTTTCAAAAATTTTCAGTTTTTCCAAAATTCCAAAATTTCCAGGAAATTCCCATCCAAATGAATGTATGTATTCATAGTTCTACAATGCCCTAAATTCTCAAAAAATAAACCCGATTCCGACCTTTCAACCGTCCACCCACACTACTCTTCCGATATGTCGAACACAAAACATGTTTTACCTTTTCCCCAAAGTCCCGGTTTTCCCCAAATTTCCCGGAATTTTCTCCCCATTGACAATGAATGGGCAATATACAATTGACTCCATATCCCACATTTTTCATGCGATTCGAACCGTTCCACCATCCACACACTCCACTCCCCTTGGACAATTAAACTACCATTTTCCAAGCTCAAAAAATCCCAGGAATTCTGTCCCGGTTTTTCAAAGCCCTACTTTCACCTCTTGCTGGAAAGTTTTCACAGTCCACATTTTTCAATTGTTTTTGACCATTCCACCTTCAAAAAATTCCTCCTAATGCTCCTATTTTTTTCCGATAAAAATTTCCGGTTTTCCTGAAATTCCAGGAATTCTAAAATACCCATTTGTAATTCAAACTGTTACTACGTCAACAGTTTTCAACAGCTACTATTAATATTTTCAAAAATGTTCAGTTTTTCCCGAAATCCTAAAATTTCCGGGAAATTCCCACCCAAATGAATGTATGTATTCATAGTTCTACAATGCCCTAAATTCTCAAAATGTCGCGCCATTTTTAAAGCCGATTCCGACCTTTCAACCATCCACCCACATCACTCTTCCCATACTATATCAAACACAAAACATGTTTTCCCTTTTCTCCAAATTCCCGGTTTCCCCAAAATTTCCCGGAATTTCCTCCCCATTGACTCATTGACATACAATTGACTCCATATCCAACATTTCTTATCCGATTCGAACCATTCCACCATCCACACACCCCACTCACCTTGTACAATCAAACTACCAAACATGTTTTCCCTTTTCCCAAAATTTCCCGGAATTTTCTCCCCATTGACAATGAACGGGCAATATACAATTGACTCCGTATCCCACATTTCTTATCCGATTCGAACCGTTCCACCATCCACACACTCCACTCACCTTGGACAATCAAACTACCATTTTCCAAGCTCAAAAAATTCCAGGAATTCTGTCCCGGTTTTTCAAAGCCCTATTTTCACCTCTTGCTGGAAAGTTTTCATAGTCCACATTTTTCAATTGTTTTTGACCATTCCACCCTCAAAAAATTCCTCCTAATGCTCCTATTTTTTTCCGATAGAAATTTCCAGTTTTCCTGAAATTCCAGGAATTCTAAAATACCCATTTGTAATTCAAACTGTTACTACGTCAACAGTTTTCAACAGCTACTATTAATATTTTCAAAAATGTTCAGTTTTTCCCGAAATCCTAAAATTTCCAGGAAATTCCTACCCAAATGAATGTATGTATTCATAGTTCTACAATGCCCTAAATTCTCAAAAAATAAACCCGATTCCGACCTTTCAACCGTCCACCCACACTACTCTTCCGATGTATCGAACACAAAACATGTTTTCCCTTTTCCCCAAATTCCCGGTTTTCCCCAAAATTCCCCGAATTTTCTCCCCATTGACAATGAATGGGCAATATACAATTGACTCCATAACCCACATTTCTTATCCGATTCGAACCGTTCCACCATCCACACACTCCACTCCCAGGGAATTCTAGTTTCTTTAGCTAATGTCACTTAGCGCACCAATCAATCTTAGCCAATGCAGACGCTAACTAACAATTTTTACACAACAAACGGACTGCACCGTTCACACTAAAAAGACTGGAGAAGTGAGTAGCAACCAAAATAAATAAATGCTAATGCTAATTAGTGGAGAGCATGAAGGGGGGACTTACCAATATTGTGGTCATAAGGCGTCTCTGTAAAAAAAAAAAAAGGAAATCATGTTTCATTTCCCCGCAGGTCTGATGCGTATGCAGGAGTTGATCAAGGCGCCCGCCAAACTCAACCTGAAGATCAAAATCCGCCAGCTGACGCCGGGCAACCAGGACGCACGGCCGCTGCTGAAGGAGCTGAAGAAGGACAAGGAGTTCTTCATCCTCTTCGACTGCTCCTACCACATGGCCTCGGAGCTCCTCAAGCAGGTGCCGGCCATTTCTTTCCACGCAAATATGATGTTTTCACACTTCACAAGAAACATTTTTCACTTGTCAAGTCAGCGCAATTGAAGTGTATTGGACATTTTCTAATCAAGTAGTCAAACAAGATTGTCTTTCTTTTGATTTACTCGAAAAGCTTGAGCATTCGGAAAGGCAGAGGTCACATTCGCAGCGAGTAAGGAAGGAATGCGCAAGAGGAGAAGAGATGCGTTATTTTTTTTTGTACACTGAATACAAGGTGGGAGGGCGGGAGTAGGCTCAGTTTGGAGGGGGGAGAGAGCATATGATGCAACTCAGTGGAAAGCACCGGGTCATCCAGACAATGATGTGCTGTTAAGAGGGATTATTGCGAAATGAATCCATGTATTCTTACACCACTGCCCGTTTCACTCACCCTGGACATTGAAGCCAATATTTTTCCTGGTTCCAAAATGTCCCTGGTTAACAAGACTTCCCGCTTTTGAATATCACTGTTTTTACGCTTTCTTCTTCAGACTACTTCTGTGATATTTTTCATCCGATTCTAACCGTTCCACCATCAGAGCGTTCCTCTTAGTCAGGACATTCAAGTTATCTGTTTTTCGGACATTTTCTGTGAGTATTTCCGATTTACCGTCACACCTATTCTCTAATAAAAGTTGCTACTACTTCCGCATTTCTCGACCGATTCAAACAATTCCAACGCCAACCCACTCAGTTCACTCAGGACAATTGTGCTCCGTCGCATATTTCACGGAATTCCAGGGTTTTCAAGAATTTCCCAAAATTTCCGGGAAATTCCTATCGAAGCGAAAGGGGATTTTCCAAGTTCAACAACGTCCACATTTCTCAACCGTTCCACCATCCGCACACTCTGCTCACCCTAGACATTTTGAACGGGAAAATTTCCCGATTACCCGGAATTACCAGGAAAATTAATGGGCAATATACAAACTTTTAGATGCACCACGTTTCTCAACGGATTTGAACAGTTCCAAAATGCTCCTTGCTCTAACTGTTAGCATGCTAACTGTTAGCATGCTAACACTAGCATGCTAACTTTTTCAAGATTTTTTTTTTTGGCAAGTTTTTGCAGCAATACACGTTAGAGCAGGGGTGTCCAAACTTTTTAAAATAAAATTTATAAAAAATATATATATATAAATAAAATACTACCACTACTAGTACTACTAATAATAATACTAATAAATAAAGTAGGAAATCACAGGCAGAAGTCAACATAAAACCACAGACAGGTGCATTCCTGAATGGCCTTAGAGAGACATAGCAACCCACAAGCAAACAAAGGGCTCATCAACCACCCACATTTCTATTTTGATTCAATCAGGGTTAATTTGGAGATCAGTTTCTCCTACATACCTCAGAAAAGGCACCCCACAGTTCCTAGTCAGCCTAATCCTCTCCAGTTTGAGAAAATACAGACCATCTTCAATCCGGCGGGTGTGGCAAGGGGGCGCTGTTGCCTTCCAACTCAACACAACCAGTCTTCTAGCCTATAAAGTAGCGAGGAATCATCTCATTTACAACATCGAAGATAAATCCATGAAACCCTCCGTAGCCGCACTGTGGTAAATGCATTCCTGCATAGTAAATTGAACGGTCACACTTACACGACATTAATCCTACGTAGTAATGCTGGTTGAGGCTGAGCCAATCAGTGGCCACGGTACTGAAAAGTGCTCATCTAGGGACATCAAAGTACTTATGAGGGTTTTTCCCCTACATGTCATTTTACCACCGTGGCAAAATAAAAGCAGCCACAGCTTAAGAGTACTGAAAAGTGCGCCCCGATTGGTTGGTTTGGTGCCATCTAGTGGCCAATACTACTGAAGTATTGACATTTTTAGTTCATTCAACCATTTTTATTATGCTTGAAAACATACAAAAACCTGCGATACTGCGATACCACAAGCTTTAACTTGCGCATTCTGTTGTTCAGCTTTCCTCCATGGGAATGATGACGGAGTACTACCACTTCTTCTTCACCACGCTGGTGAGTTGTCGCACGGATCCCCCGCTGTTAGCTGTAGCTCAGAGCTTGCTAAATAAAAATATTTGCTGCGTGGCAGGATTTGTTCGCCCTGGACTTGGAGCCGTATCGCTACAGCGGCGTCAACATGACGGGCTTCCGACTGCTCAACATCGACGACCCCTGGGTGGCGTCCACCATGGACAAGTGGGCCATGGAGAGACTGCAGGGGCCCAAACAGGACAGCGGCCTGATGGACGGCGTGATGACGGTAAAACGCCACCGCCTGGTGCGATACTGTCATTGCTGTGCAGAGCGGGGGTGTGCAGACCTTTTCCACTGAGGGCCTCACACTGAAAAATCTAAGCATGCGGCGGTCATTTAGATATTTTTTTGTCAAAACCAACACAATATATGGATTATTTTTTACCTCAAGGGTCTCAGTCATAAACATTTTGAAAATAGGCTCCAGTACCCACCCCCCCGCGACCCCGAAAGGGACAAGCGGTAGAAAAATGGATGGATGGATGGAGGTCATATATTAATTTAAAAAAAATAAAAATTAATAAAAAATAATAATAAAAAAATATATATATATATATATATTAAAAATATTAATTAATATATTAATACAAAAATAAAAATATAAGATATATATATATATATTTTTTTTTTTAAATTAATATATGACTTCCATCCATCCATTTAAAAAAAAAAAAAATATATATATATATATATATATATATATATATATATATATATATATATATATATATATATATATATATATATATATATATATATATATATGAATTAATATATTAATAAAAAATAAAAAAAATAAAAAATATATATATATACATATATATATATTATATATATTTATTTATTTATTTTATTAACATATGACTTCCATCCATCCATTTAAAAAAAAAAAAAATATATATATATATATATATATATATATATATATATATATATATATATATATATATATATATATATATATATATATATATATATATATATATATATATATATATATATATACATATATACATATATATATATATATATATATATATATATATATATATAAAATATATTCATTAATATATTAATTTAAAAAATAAATATATATATATATATATATATTTTATAACTATTTATTTATTTTATTAATATATGACTTCCATCCATCCATTTAAAAACACAAATAAACAAGCAAACAAAAACAAAAACAAAAAAAACAACAACAAAAAAAATATATATATATATATATATACAGTATTTAAAAAAAAAAATATATATATATGACTTCTATCCATCCATTTTTCTACCGCTTGTCCCTTACGGCCTTGTCCCTTCAGGTCTGTTGATATAAAATACATTTTTAAATATATATATATATATATATATATATATATATATATATATATATATATATATATATATATATATATATATATATATATATATATATATATATATATATATATATATATATATATATATATATATATATATATATATATATATGTTTTTTAATGTTCATCTCTTTTTGTCAAAAAAAACTGTCTTATGGCAAAAACACAAAATATGCAATATTTCCCCCCCAAAATATTTTCAAAGTGATAAATAATAAATATAGGGAATATTTGATGTGAAGTAATTGAAGCCTTGAATATTTCAATAATTCATAACAATATTGATTTTTATTAGGGATGTCCGATAATGGCTTTTTGCCGATATCCGATATTCCGATATTGTCCAACTCTTTAATTACCGATACCGATATCAACCGATACCGATATCAACCGATATATACAGTCGTGGAATTAACACATTATTATGCCTAATTTGGACAACCAGGTATGGTGAAGATAAGGTACTTTTTAAAAAAATTAGTAAAATAAGATAAATAAATTAAAAACATTTTATTGAATAAAAAAGAAAGTACAACAATATAAAAACAGTTACATAGAAACTAGTAATGAATGAAAATTAGTAAAATTAACTGTTAAAGGTTAGTACTATTAGTGGAGCAGCAGCACGCACAATCATGTGTGCTTACGGACTGTATCCCTTGCAGACTGTATTGATATATATTGATATATAATGTAGGAAGCAGAATATTAATAACAGAAAGAAACAACCCTTTTGTGTGAATGAGGAGGGAGGTTTTTTGGGTTGGTGCATTAATTGTAAGTGTATCTTGTGTTTTTTATGTTGATTTAATAAAAAAAAAAAAAAAAAAAAAAAACGATACCGATAATAAAAAAAAACGATACCGATAATTTCTGATATTACATTTTAACGCATTTATCGGCCGATAATATCGGCAGGCCGATATTATCGGACATCCCTAATTTTTATGCATTATTATTTTTTGAGCAATGACAGTTTGAAAAAAATCCCACTAAAATTATTGGGGATTTAAAAAGGCCCCACTTGTAAAAGTGTTTTAAATAAGACATAAATATATGTATATTTATGTCATGAATTGTTTTTATTTTTATTTTTTAATTAAACGTTTCTAGAATAACTTTTCTTTGTCGATTATACGTTTTTATATTTTTTCATATTTTTGTTTTATGCCCTTTTTGTAACCCTATAAAACACATAAAATATGTAATATTTTCCCCAAATAATATTTCAAAGTGTAATGTTTGATGTGAAGTCATTGAAGCCTTAAATATGTCAATAATTCATAACAACATTGATTTTGATTCATTATTATTTTTTGAGCAATGACAGTTTAAAAAAACCCACTAAAATTATTGGGGATTCAAAAGGGCCCCACTTGTAAAAGTGTTTTAAATAAGTCATAAATTGTTTTTAGTTTTTTAAATTAAACATTTCTAGATCAACTTCTCTTTGTCGATTATACATTTTTATTATTTTTTCATATTTTTGTTATACGCCCTTTTTGTAAAAAAAACCCAACCTTTTTTAATATGTCAAACACATAAAATATGTAATATTTTCCCCAAATAATATTTCAAAGTGGAATATTTCATGTGAAGTAATTGAAGCCTTAAATATGTCAATAATTCATAACAACATTGATTTTGATTCATTATTATTTTTTGAGCAATGACAGTTTAAAAAAAAACACTACAATTGTTGGGGATTTAAAAGGGCCCCACTTGTAAAAGTGTTTTAAATAAGTCATAAATTGTTTAATTTTTTAAAAAAATTAAACGTTTCTAGAATAACTTCTCTTTGTCGATTATACGTTTTTATATTTTTTCATATTTTTGTTTTATGCCCTTTTTGTAAAAAAATAAAAAACCCTATAAAACACATAAAATATGTAATATTTTTCCCAAATAATATTTCAAAGTGTAATATTTGATGTGAAGTAATTGAAGCCTTAAATATGTCAAAAATTCATAACAACATTGATTTTGATTCATTATTATTTTTTGAGCAATGACAGTTTAAAAAAAACCCACTACAATTATTGGGGATTCAAAAGGGCCCCACTTGTAAAAGTGTTTTAAATAAGTCATAAATTGTTTTTAGTTTTTTAAATTAAACATTTCTAGATCAACTTCTCTTTGTCGATTATACATTTTTATTATTTTTTCATATTTTTGTTATACGCCCTTTTTGTAAAAAAAACCCAACCTTTTTTAATATGTCAAACACGTAAAATATGTAATATTTTCCCCAAATAATATTTCAAAGTGTAATATTTGATGTGTAGTAATTGAAGCCTTAAATATGTCAATAATTGATAACAATATTAATTGTTATTCATTATTATTTTTTGAGCAATGCCAGTTTAAAAAAAATCCCACTACAATTATTGGGGATTCAAAAGGGTCCCACTTGTAAAAGTGTTTTAAATAAGTCATAAATTGGTTTTAGTTTTTTAAATTAAACATTTCTAGATCAACTTCTCTTTGTCGATTATACATTTTTATTATTTTTTCATATTTTTGTTATACGCCCTTTTTGTAAAAAAAACCCAACCTTTTTTAATATGTCAAACACATAAAATATGTAATATTTTCCCCAAATAATATTTCAAAGTGGAATATTTGATGTGTAGTAATTGAAGCCTTAAATATGTCAATAATTCATAACAATATTAATTTTTATTCATTATTATTTTGTGAGCAATGCCAGTTTAAAAAAAATCCCACTAAAATTATTGGGGATTTAAAAGGGCCCCACTTGTAAAAGTGTTTTAAATAAGTCTTAAATTGTTTACTTTTTTTTTTTTAATTAAACTTTTCTAGAATAACTTCTCTTTGTCGATTATACGTTTTTATATTTTTTCATATTTTTGTTTTATGCCCTTTTTGTAAAAAAATAAGAAACCCTATAAAACACATAAAATATGTAATATTTTCCCCAAATAATATTTCAAAGTGTAATATTTGATGTGAAGTAATTGAAGCCTTAAATATGTCAAAAATTCATAACAACATTGATTTTGATTCATTATTATTTTTTGAGCAATGACAGTTTAAAAAAAATCCCACTAAAATTATTGGGGATTCAAAAGGGCCCCACTTGTAAAAGTGTTTTAAATAAGTCATAAATTGTTAAATTTTTTGTTTAAATTAAACGTTTCCAGAATAACTTCTCTTTGTCGATTATACGTTTTTATATTTTTTCATATTTTTGTTTTATGCCCTTTTTGTAAAAAAATAAAAAACCCTATAAAACACATAAAATATGTAATATTTTCCCCAAATAATATTTCAAAGTGTAATATTTGATGTGTAGTAATTGAAGCCTTAAATATGTCAAAAATTCATAACAACATTGATTTTGATTGATTATTATTTTTTGAGCAATGACAGTTTAAAAAAAACACTACAATTGTTGGGGATTTAAAAGGGCCCCACTTGTAAAAGTGTTCTAAATAAGACATAAATATATATATTTTTTAATTAAACATTTTTAGATAAACTTTTAGTAGATTCTACATTTTTATTACGTGTTCATGTTTTTGTTTTAAGCCCTTTTTGTAAAAAAAAAAAAAAAACACCCTATAAAACACATAAAATATGTAATATTTTCCCCAAATAATATTTCAAAGTGGAATATTTGATGTGTAGTAATTGAAGCCTTAAATATGTAAATAATTGATAACAATATTAATTTGTATTCATTATTATTTTTTGAGCAATGACAGTTTAAAAAAAATCCCACTAAAATTATTGGGGATTTAAAAGGGCCCCACTTGTAAAAGTGTTTTAAATAAGTCATAAATTGTTTACATTTTTTTTTAAATTAAACGTTTCTAGAATAACTTCTCTTTGTCGATTATACGTTTTTACATTTTTTCATATTTTTGTTTTATGCCCTTTTTGTAAAAAAATAAAAAACCCTATAAAACACATAAAATATGTAATATTTTCCCCAAATAATATTTCAAAGTGTAATATTTGATGTGTAGTAATTGAAGCCTTAAATATGTCAATAATTCATAACAACATTGATTTTGATTCATTATTATTTTTTGAGCAATGACAGTTTAAAAAAACCCACTACAATTATTGGGGATTCAAAAGGGCCCCACTTGTAAAAGTGTTTTAAATAAGTCATACATTGTTTAATTATTTTTTTTAATTAAACGTTTCTAGAATAACTTGTCTTTGTCGATTATACGTTTTTATATTTTTTCATATTTTTGTTTTATGCCCTTTTTATAAAAAAATAAAAAACCCTATAAAACACATAAAATATGTAATATTTTCCCCAAATAATATTTCAAAGTGTAATATTTGATGTGAAGTAATTGAAGCCTTAAATATGTCAATAATTCATAGCAACATTGATTTTGATTCATTATTATTTTTTGAGCAATGACAGTTTAAAAAAAACCACTACAATTATTGGGGATTCAAAATGACTTCAAATGTTGTTTCAAATAAGTCATAAATTGTTTTTAGTTTTTTAAATTAAACGTTTCTAGAATAACTTCTCTTTGTCGATTATACGTTTTTATATTTTTTCATATTTTTGTTTTATGCCCTTTTTGTAAAAAAATAAAAAACCCTATAAAACACATAAAATATGTAATATTTTCCCCAAATAATATTTCAAAGTGGAATATTTCATGTGAAGTAATTGAAGCCTTAAATATGTCAATAATTGATAACAATACTAATTTTTATTCATTATTATTTTTTGAGCAATGACAGTTTAAAA
Source organism: Entelurus aequoreus (assembly GCF_033978785.1). Lineage (NCBI taxonomy): Eukaryota > Metazoa > Chordata > Actinopteri > Syngnathiformes > Syngnathidae > Entelurus > Entelurus aequoreus. The sequence goes on along the minus strand of NC_084735.1, from coordinate 2,699,112 downwards.
AAAACCCACTACAATTATTGGGGATTTAAAAGGGCCCCACTTGTAAAAGTGTTTTAAATAAGTCATAAATTGTTTAAAATTTTTTTTAAATTAAACGTTTCTAGAATAACTTCTCTTTGTCGATTATACGTTTTTATATTTTTTCATATTTTTGTTTTATGCCCTTTTTGTAAAAAAATAAGAAACCCTATAAAACACATAAAATATGTAATATTTTCCCCAAATAATATTTCAAAGTGTAATATTTGATGTGAAGTAATTGAAGCCTTAAATATGTCAAAAATTCATAACAACATTGATTTTGATTCATTATTATTTTTTGAGCAATGACAGTTTAAAAAAAATCCCACTAAAATTATTGGGGATTCAAAAGGGCCCCACTTGTAAAAGTGTTTTAAATAAGTCATAAATTGTTAAATTTTTTGTTTAAATTAAACGTTTCCAGAATAACTTCTCTTTGTCGATTATACGTTTTTATATTTTTTCATATTTTTGTTTTATGCCCTTTTTGTAAAAAAATAAAAAACCCTATAAAACACATAAAATATGTAATATTTTCCCCAAATAATATTTCAAAGTGTAATATTTGATGTGTAGTAATTGAAGCCTTAAATATGTCAAAAATTCATAACAACATTGATTTTGATTGATTATTATTTTTTGAGCAATGACAGTTTAAAAAAAACACTACAATTGTTGGGGATTTAAAAGGGCCCCACTTGTAAAAGTGTTCTAAATAAGACATAAATATATATATTTTTTAATTAAACATTTTTAGATAAACTTTTAGTAGATTCTACATTTTTATTACGTGTTCATGTTTTTGTTTTAAGCCCTTTTTGTAAAAAAAAAAAAAAACACCCTATAAAACACATAAAATATGTAATATTTTCCCCAAATAATATTTCAAAGTGGAATATTTGATGTGTAGTAATTGAAGCCTTAAATATGTAAATAATTGATAACAATATTAATTTGTATTCATTATTATTTTTTGAGCAATGACAGTTTAAAAAAAATCCCACTAAAATTATTGGGGATTCAAAAGGGCCCCACTTGTAAAAGTGTTTTAAATAAGTCATAAATTGTTTACATTTTTTTTTAAATTAAACGTTTCTAGAATAACTTCTCTTTGTCGATTATACGTTTTTACATTTTTTCATATTTTTGTTTTATGCCCTTTTTGTAAAAAAATAAAAAACCCTATAAAACACATAAAATATGTAATATTTTCCCCAAATAATATTTCAAAGTGTAATATTTGATGTGAAGTAATTGAAGCCTTAAATATGTCAATAATTCATAACAACATTGATTTTGATTCATTATTATTTTTTGAGCAATGACAGTTTAAAAAAACCCACTACAATTATTGGGGATTCAAAAGGGCCCCACTTGTAAAAGTGTTTTAAATAAGTCATACATTGTTTAATTATTTTTTTTAATTAAACGTTTCTAGAATAACTTGTCTTTGTCGATTATACGTTTTTATATTTTTTCATATTTTTGTTTTATGCCCTTTTTATAAAAAAATAAAAAACCCTATAAAACACATAAAATATGTAATATTTTCCCCAAATAATATTTCAAAGTGTAATATTTGATGTGAAGTAATTGAAGCCTTAAATATGTCAATAATTCATAGCAACATTGATTTTGATTCATTATTATTTTTTGAGCAATGACAGTTTAAAAAAAACCACTACAATTATTGGGGATTCAAAATGACTTCAAATGTTGTTTCAAATAAGTCATAAATTGTTTTTAGTTTTTTAAATTAAACGTTTCTAGAATAACTTCTCTTTGTCGATTATACGTTTTTATATTTTTTCATATTTTTGTTTTATGCCCTTTTTGTAAAAAAATAAAAAACCCTATAAAACACATAAAATATGTAATATTTTCCCCAAATAATATTTCAAAGTGGAATATTTCATGTGAAGTAATTGAAGCCTTAAATATGTCAATAATTGATAACAATACTAATTTTTATTCATTATTATTTTTTGAGCAATGACAGTTTAAAAAAAACCCACTACAATTATTGGGGATTTAAAAGGGCCCCACTTGTAAAAGTGTTTTAAATAAGTCATAAATTGTTTAATTTTTTTTTTTAAATTAAACGTTTCTAGAATAACTTCTCTTTGTCGATTATACGTTTTTATATTTTTTCATATTTTTGTTTTATGCCCTTTTTGTAAAAAAAAATAAAAAACCCTATAAAACACATAAAATATGTAATATTTTCCCCAAATAATATTTCAAAGTGTAATATTTGATGTGTAGTAATTGAAGCCTTACATATGTCAAAAATTCATAACAACATTGATTTTGATTGATTATTATTTTTTGAGCAATGACAGTTTAAAAAAAACACTACAATTGTTGGGGATTTAAAAGGGCCCCACTTGTAAAAGTGTTCTAAATAAGACATAAATATATATTTTTTTTAATTAAACATTTTTAGATCAACTTTTAGTGGATTCTACTTTTTTATTACGTGTTCATGTTTTTGTTTTAAGCCCTTTTTGTAAAAAAAAAAAGCAAAACACCCCTATAAAACACATAAAATATGTAATATTTTCCCCAAATAATATTTCAAAGTGGAATATTTGATGTGTAGTAATTGAAGCCTTAAATATGTAAATAATTGATAACAATATTAATTTGTATTCATTATTATTTTTTGAGCAATGACAGTTTAAAAAAAAATCCCACTAAAATTATTGGGGATTCAAAAGGGCCCCACTTGTAAAAGTGTTTTAAATAAGTCATAAATTGTTTACATTTTTTTTTAAATTAAACGTTTCTGGAATAACTTGTCTTTGTCGATTATACGTTTTTATATTTTTTCATATTTTTGTTTTATGCCCTTTTTGTAAAAAAATAAAAAACCCTATAAAACACATAAAATATGTAATATTTTCCCCAAATAATATTTCAAAGTGTAATATTTGATGTGAAGTAATTGAAGCCTTAAATATGTCAATAATTCATAGCAACATTGATTTTGATTCATTATTATTTTTTGAGCAATGACAGTTTAAAAAAACCCACTACAATTATTGGGGATTCAAAATGGCCCCACTTGTAAAAGTGTTTCAAATAAGTCATAAATTGTTTTTAGTTTTTTAAATTAAACGTTTCTAGAATAACTTCTCTTTGTCGATTATACGTTTTTATATTTTTTCATATTTTTGTTTTATGCCCTTTTTGTAAAAAAATAAAAAACCCTATAAAACACATAAAATATGTAATATTTTCCCCAAATAATATTTCAAAGTGTAATATTTGATGTGTAGTAATTGAAGCCTTAAATATGTCAAAAATTCATAACAACATTGATTTTGATTGATTATTATTTTTTGAGCAATGACAGTTTAAAAAAAACACTACAATTGTTGGGGATTTAAAAGGGCCCCACTTGTAAAAGTGTTCTAAATAAGACATAAATATATATATTTTTTAATTAAACATTTTTAGATAAACTTTTAGTAGATTCTACATTTTTATTACGTGTTCATGTTTTTGTTTTAAGCCCTTTTTGTAAAAAAAAAAAAAAAACACCCTATAAAACACATAAAATATGTAATATTTTCCCCAAATAATATTTCAAAGTGGAATATTTGATGTGTAGTAATTGAAGCCTTAAATATGTAAATAATTGATAACAATATTAATTTGTATTCATTATTATTTTTTGAGCAATGACAGTTTAAAAAAAATCCCACTAAAATTATTGGGGATTTAAAAGGGCCCCACTTGTAAAAGTGTTTTAAATAAGTCATAAATTGTTTACATTTTTTTTTAAATTAAACGTTTCTAGAATAACTTCTCTTTGTCGATTATACGTTTTTACATTTTTTCATATTTTTGTTTTATGCCCTTTTTGTAAAAAAATAAAAAACCCTATAAAACACATAAAATATGTAATATTTTCCCCAAATAATATTTCAAAGTGTAATATTTGATGTGTAGTAATTGAAGCCTTAAATATGTCAATAATTCATAACAACATTGATTTTGATTCATTATTATTTTTTGAGCAATGACAGTTTAAAAAAACCCACTACAATTATTGGGGATTCAAAAGGGCCCCACTTGTAAAAGTGTTTTAAATAAGTCATACATTGTTTAATTATTTTTTTTAATTAAACGTTTCTAGAATAACTTGTCTTTGTCGATTATACGTTTTTATATTTTTTCATATTTTTGTTTTATGCCCTTTTTATAAAAAAATAAAAAACCCTATAAAACACATAAAATATGTAATATTTTCCCCAAATAATATTTCAAAGTGTAATATTTGATGTGAAGTAATTGAAGCCTTAAATATGTCAATAATTCATAGCAACATTGATTTTGATTCATTATTATTTTTTGAGCAATGACAGTTTAAAAAAAACCACTACAATTATTGGGGATTCAAAATGACTTCAAATGTTGTTTCAAATAAGTCATAAATTGTTTTTAGTTTTTTAAATTAAACGTTTCTAGAATAACTTCTCTTTGTCGATTATACGTTTTTATATTTTTTCATATTTTTGTTTTATGCCCTTTTTGTAAAAAAATAAAAAACCCTATAAAACACATAAAATATGTAATATTTTCCCCAAATAATATTTCAAAGTGGAATATTTCATGTGAAGTAATTGAAGCCTTAAATATGTCAATAATTGATAACAATACTAATTTTTATTCATTATTATTTTTTGAGCAATGACAGTTTAAAAAAAACCCACTACAATTATTGGGGATTTAAAAGGGCCCCACTTGTAAAAGTGTTTTAAATAAGTCATAAATTGTTTAAATTTTTTTTTAAATTAAACGTTTCTAGAATAACTTCTCTTTGTCGATTATACGTTTTTATATTTTTTCATATTTTTGTTTTATGCCCTTTTTGTAAAAAAATAAGAAACCCTATAAAACACATAAAATATGTAATATTTTCCCCAAATAATATTTCAAAGTGTAATATTTGATGTGAAGTAATTGAAGCCTTAAATATGTCAAAAATTCATAACAACATTGATTTTGATTCATTATTATTTTTTGAGCAATGACAGTTTAAAAAAAATCCCACTAAAATTATTGGGGATTCAAAAGGGCCCCACTTGTAAAAGTGTTTTAAATAAGTCATAAATTGTTAAATTTTTTGTTTAAATTAAACGTTTCCAGAATAACTTCTCTTTGTCGATTATACGTTTTTATATTTTTTCATATTTTTGTTTTATGCCCTTTTTGTAAAAAAATAAAAAACCCTATAAAACACATAAAATATGTAATATTTTCCCCAAATAATATTTCAAAGTGTAATATTTGATGTGTAGTAATTGAAGCCTTAAATATGTCAAAAATTCATAACAACATTGATTTTGATTGATTATTATTTTTTGAGCAATGACAGTTTAAAAAAAACACTACAATTGTTGGGGATTTAAAAGGGCCCCACTTGTAAAAGTGTTCTAAATAAGACATAAATATATATATTTTTTAATTAAACATTTTTAGATAAACTTTTAGTAGATTCTACATTTTTATTACGTGTTCATGTTTTTGTTTTAAGCCCTTTTTGTAAAAAAAAAAAAAAAACACCCTATAAAACACATAAAATATGTAATATTTTCCCCAAATAATATTTCAAAGTGGAATATTTGATGTGTAGTAATTGAAGCCTTAAATATGTAAATAATTGATAACAATATTAATTTGTATTCATTATTATTTTTTGAGCAATGACAGTTTAAAAAAAATCCCACTAAAATTATTGGGGATTCAAAAGGGCCCCACTTGTAAAAGTGTTTTAAATAAGTCATAAATTGTTTACATTTTTTTTTAAATTAAACGTTTCTAGAATAACTTCTCTTTGTCGATTATACGTTTTTACATTTTTTCATATTTTTGTTTTATGCCCTTTTTGTAAAAAAATAAAAAACCCTATAAAACACATAAAATATGTAATATTTTCCCCAAATAATATTTCAAAGTGTAATATTTGATGTGTAGTAATTGAAGCCTTAAATATGTCAATAATTCATAACAACATTGATTTTGATTCATTATTATTTTTTGAGCAATGGCAGTTTAAAAAAACCCACTACAATTATTGGGGATTCAAAAGGGCCCCACTTGTAAAAGTGTTTTAAATAAGTCATACATTGTTTAATTATTTTTTTTAATTAAACGTTTCTAGAATAACTTGTCTTTGTCGATTATACGTTTTTATATTTTTTCATATTTTTGTTTTATGCCCTTTTTATAAAAAAATAAAAAACCCTATAAAACACATAAAATATGTAATATTTTCCCCAAATAATATTTCAAAGTGTAATATTTGATGTGAAGTAATTGAAGCCTTAAATATGTCAATAATTCATAGCAACATTGATTTTGATTCATTATTATTTTTTGAGCAATGACAGTTTAAAAAAAACCACTACAATTATTGGGGATTCAAAATGACTTCAAATGTTGTTTCAAATAAGTCATAAATTGTTTTTAGTTTTTTAAATTAAACGTTTCTAGAATAACTTCTCTTTGTCGATTATACGTTTTTATATTTTTTCATATTTTTGTTTTATGCCCTTTTTGTAAAAAAATAAAAAACCCTATAAAACACATAAAATATGTAATATTTTCCCCAAATAATATTTCAAAGTGGAATATTTCATGTGAAGTAATTGAAGCCTTAAATATGTCAATAATTGATAACAATACTAATTTTTATTCATTATTATTTTTTGAGCAATGACAGTTTAAAAAAAACCCACTACAATTATTGGGGATTTAAAAGGGCCCCACTTGTAAAAGTGTTTTAAATAAGTCATAAATTGTTTAAATTTTTTTTTAAATTAAACGTTTCTAGAATAACTTCTCTTTGTCGATTATACGTTTTTATATTTTTTCATATTTTTGTTTTATGCCCTTTTTGTAAAAAAAAATAAAAAACCCTATAAAACACATAAAATATGTAATATTTTCCCCAAATAATATTTCAAAGTGTAATATTTGATGTGTAGTAATTGAAGCCTTACATATGTCAAAAATTCATAACAACATTGATTTTGATTGATTATTATTTTTTGAGCAATGACAGTTTAAAAAAAACACTACAATTGTTGGGGATTTAAAAGGGCCCCACTTGTAAAAGTGTTCTAAATAAGACATAAATATATATTTTTTTTAATTAAACATTTTTAGATCAACTTTTAGTGGATTCTACTTTTTTATTACGTGTTCATGTTTTTGTTTTAAGCCCTTTTTGTAAAAAAAAAAAAGCAAAACACCCCTATAAAACACATAAAATATGTAATATTTTCCCCAAATAATATTTCAAAGTGGAATATTTGATGTGTAGTAATTGAAGCCTTAAATATGTAAATAATTGATAACAATATTAATTTGTATTCATTATTATTTTTTGAGCAATGACAGTTTAAAAAAAAATCCCACTAAAATTATTGGGGATTCAAAAGGGCCCCACTTGTAAAAGTGTTTTAAATAAGTCATAAATTGTTTACATTTTTTTTTAAATTAAACGTTTCTGGAATAACTTGTCTTTGTCGATTATACGTTTTTATATTTTTTCATATTTTTGTTTTATGCCCTTTTTGTAAAAAAATAAAAAACCCTATAAAACACATAAAATATGTAATATTTTCCCCAAATAATATTTCAAAGTGTAATATTTGATGTGAAGTAATTGAAGCCTTAAATATGTCAATAATTCATAGCAACATTGATTTTGATTCATTATTATTTTTTGAGCAATGACAGTTTAAAAAAACCCACTACAATTATTGGGGATTCAAAATGGCCCCACTTGTAAAAGTGTTTCAAATAAGTCATAAATTGTTTTTAGTTTTTTAAATTAAACGTTTCTAGAATAACTTCTCTTTGTCGATTATACGTTTTTATATTTTTTCATATTTTTGTTTTATGCCCTTTTTGTAAAAAAAATAAAAAACCCTATAAAACACATAAAATATGTAATATTTTCCCCAAATAATACTTCAAAGTGGAATATTTCATGTGAAGTAATTGAAGCCTTAAATATGTCAATAATTTATAACAATACCAATTTTTATTCATAATTATTTTTTGAGCAATGACAGTTTAAAAAAAACCCACTACAATTATTGGGGATTTAAAAGGGCCCCACTTGTAAAAGTGTTTTAAATAAGTCATAAATTGTTTAAATTTTTTTTTTAAATTAAACGTTTCTAGAATAACTTCTCTTTGTCGATTATACGTTTTTATATTTTTTCATATTTTTGTTTTATGCCCTTTTTGTAAAAAAAAATAAAAAACCCTATAAAACACATAAAATATGTAATATTTTCCCCAAATAATATTTCAAAGTGTAATATTTGATGTGAAGTAATTGAAGCCTTAAATATGTCAATAATTCATAACAACATGGATTTTGATTCATTATTATTTTTTGAGCAATGACAGTTTAAAAAAAATCCCACTAAAATTATTGGGGATTCAAAAGGGCCCCACTTGTAAAAGTGTTTTAAATAAGTCATAAATTGTTTAATTTTTTTTTTAATTAAACGTTTCTAGATCAACTTCTCTTTGTTGATTATACGTTTTTATAATTTTTTCATATTTTTGTTTTATGCCCTTTTTGTAAAAAAAAAAACCCCTATAAAACACATAAAATATACAATATTTTCCCCAAATAATATTTCAAAGTGTAATATTTGATGTGTAGTAATTGAAGCCTTAAATATGTCAATAATTCATAACAACATTGATTTTGATTCATTATTATTTTTTGAGCAATGACAGTTTAAAAAAAACACTACAATTGTTGGGGATTCAAAAGGGCCCCACTTGTAAAAGGGTTTTGAATAAGACATATATATATATATATATATATATTTTTTTTTTTTTAAATTGTATTTTATTTTTTAATTAAAAGTTTGTTGATCAACTCTTAGTAGATTCTACATTTTTATTACTTTTTCATGTTTTGGTTTTATGCCCTTTTTGTAAAAACAATAATTCATAACATTGATTTTGATTCATTATTATTTTTTGAGCAATGACAGTTTGAAAAAACCCCACTAAAATTATTGGAGATTTTAAAAGGCCCCACTTGTAAAAAGTGTTTTAAATAAATCATAATTTTTTTTTAAATTAAACGTTTCTAGATCAACTTCTCTTTGTCGATTATACGATTTTATTATTTTTTCATATTTTTGTTTTACGCCCTTTTTGTAAAAAAAAAAAAAGCTACCCTTTTTAATATGTCAAACACATAAAATATGTAATATTTTCCCCAAATAATATTTCAAAGTGGAATATTTGATGTGTAGTAATTGAAGCCTTAAATATGTCAATAATTCATAACAACATTGATTTTGATTCATTATTATTTTTTGAGCAATGACAGTTTAAAAAACATTCAACTAAAATGTTTGGTGATTGAAAAAGGGCCCCACATGTAAATGTGTTTTAAATAAGACATAAATATATATATTTTTTAATTAAACGTTTCTAGATCAACTCTTAGTGGATTCTACTTTTTTATTACTTTTTCATGTTTTTGTTTTATGCCATTTTTGTAAAACAAACAAACCCTAAAGCTTGTTTTTTTATTTGTCAAACACACAAAATATGCAATATTTTCAACAAATAATTGATTCAAAGTGTAATATTTGATGTGTAGTAATTGAAGCCTTAAATATGTCAACAATTCATAACAACATTGATTTTTATTCATTATTATTTTTTTAGCAATGACAGTTTAAAAAAAACCCCACTACAATTATTGGGGATTCAAAAGGGCCCCACTTGTAAAAGGGTTTTGAATAAGACATATATATATATATATATATATATATATATATATATATATATATATATATATATATATATATATATATATATATATATATATATATATATATATATATATATATATATATGTACATATATATATATATATATATATATATATATACATATATATATATATATATATATATATATATATATATATATATATATATATATATATATATATATATATATATATATATATATATATATATATATATATATATATATATATATATATTTTTTTTTTTTAAATTGTATTTTATTTTTTAATTAAAAGTTTGTTGATCAACTCTTAGTAGATTCTACATTTTTATTACTTTTTCATGTTTTTGTTTTATGCCCTTTTTGTAAAAACAATAATTCATAACATTGATTTTGATTCATTATTATTTTTTGAGCAATGACAGTTTGAAAAAACCCCTCTAAAATTATTGGGGATTTTAAAAGGCCCCACTTGTAAAAGTGTTTTAAATAAATCATAATTTTTTTTTTAATTAAACGTTTCTAGATCAACTTCTCTTTGTCGATTATAGGTTTTTATTATTTTTTCATATTTTTGTTTTACGCCCTTTTTGTAAAAAAAAAAAAGCTAAATTTTTTAATATGTCAAACACATAAAATATGTAATATTTTTCCCAAATAATATTTCAAAGTGGAATATTTGATGTGTAGTAATTGAAGCCTTAAATATGTCAATAATTCATAACAACATTGATTTTGATTCATTATTATTTTTTGAGCAATGACAGTTTAAAAAATCCCACTACAATTGTTGGGGATTTAAAAGGGTCCCACTTGTAAAAGTGTTCTAAATAAGACATAAATATATATATTTTTTAATTAAACATTTTTAGATCAACTTTTAGTGGATTCTACTTTTTTATTACGTGTTCATGTTTTTGTTTTAAGCCCTTTTTGTAAAACAAAACAAAACACCCTATAAAACACATAAAATATGTAATATTTTCCCCAAATAATATTTCAAAGTGGAATATTTGATGTGTAGTAATTGAAGCCTTAAATATGTCAATAATTCATAACAATATTAATTTGTATTCATTATTATTTTTTGAGCAATGCGAGTTTAAAAAAAATCCCACTACAATTATTGGGGATTCAAAAGGGCCCCACTTGTAAAAGTGTTTTAAATAAGTCATAAATTGTTTAAAATTTTTTTTTAATTAAACGTTTCTAGAATAACTTCTCTTTGTCGATTATACGTTTTTTACATTTTTTCATATTTTTGTTTTATGCCCTTTTTGTAAAAAAATAAAAAACCCTATAAAACACATAAAATATGTAATATTTTCCCCAAATAATATTTCAAAGTGTAATATTTGATGTGTAGTAATTGAAGCCTTAAATATGTCAATAATTGATAACAATATTAATTTTTATTCATTATTATTTTTTGAGCAATGCCAGTTTTAAAAAAATCCCACTAAAATTATTGGGGATTCAAAAGGGCCCCACTTGTAAAAGTGTTTTAAATAAGTCATAAATTGTGTAATTTTTTTTTTTAAATAAACGTTTCTAGAATAACTTCTCTTTGTCGATTATACGTTTTTATATTTTTTCATATTTTTGTTTTATGCCCTTTTTGTAAAAAAAATAAAAAACCCTATAAAACACATAAAATATGTAATATTTTCCCCAAATAATATTTCAAAGTGGAATATTTGATGTGAAGTAATTGAAGCCTTAAATATGTCAATAATTCATAACAACATTGATTTTGATTCATTATTATTTTTTGAGCAATGACAGTTTAAAAAACCCCACTACAATTGTTGGGGATTTAAAAGGGCCCCACTTGTAAAAGTGTTCTAAATAAGACATAAATATATATATTTTTTAATTAAACATTTTTAGATCAACTTTCAGTGGATTCTACTTTTTTATTACGTGTTCATGTTTTTGTTTTAAGCCCTTTTTGTAAAAAAAAAAAAAACACCCTATAAAACACATAAAATATGTAATATTTTCCCCAAATAATATTTCAATGTGTAATATTTGATGTGAAGTAATTGAAGCCTTAAATATGTCAATAATTGATAGCAATATACATTTGTATTCATTATTATTTTTTGAGCAATGCCAGTTTAAAAAAAATCCCACTAAAATTATTGGGGATTCAAAAGGGTCCCACTTGTAAAAGTGTTTTAAATAAGTCATACATTTTAATTTTTTTTTTTAAATTAAACGTTTCTAGATCAACTTCTCTTTGTTGATTATACGTTTTTATAATTTTTTCATATTTTTGTTTTATGCCCTTTTTGTAAAAAAAATAAAAAACCCTATAAAACACATAAAAATGTAATATTTTCCCCAAATAATATTTCAAAGTGTAATATTTGATGTGAAGTAATTGAAGCCTTAAATATGTCAATAATTCATAACAACATTGATTTTGATTCATTATTTATTTTTAAAAATTTTTTTTTAATTAAACATATTTAGTTCAACTTCAGGCTTTTAATTTTCCCGAACATCTTTTTTCCTGTTGACAAAAATATATTTTTGTGAACTGCATCAACTATTGAAACCTTTTCCATGGACTTTGGAGTGACATGGTCTTTCTAAACTCCTCCCACAGACGGACGCCGCCCTGATGTACGACGCCGTGTTCATGGTGTCCGTGGCGTCACAGCGCGCCACCCAGATGACGGTCAGCTCCCTGCAGTGTCACCGCCATAAACCCTGGCGCTTTGGCCCGCGCTTCATGAACCTCTTCAAGGAGGTCAGTGTCTCCTCGCAAGTCCGTTTCGGAAGCTCTTTAGCGAGTCAGCGCGGGACTAACTCCAACTCAACCCTGTCTGATTGTGAACGGGAAGGTTTTGGGTTCAACGATGGGGAAAGGCAGTAATACAGCATCAATCCCAAAAGGAACCTGTTTGAAGCGTAAATACAGTATAAATGAAATCCGCGAGCAGTTTTTAACAGGACCTCGCCTCCCCCTTGGTGCAAGCCCTGGCCCACCGCTCACATTTTTCAGGAATGTAAACATGCTAAAGTTAGCATGCTAACAGTTAGCATGTATCAAGTGCCAAGTGATATGATTCTGAGGTGTACGGCTGTAATATTATAATATATAATATTGGGGTGGCGAAAATGACATTTTTAAAATTGGCTCTCTAGCGCCATCTTCAAAATGAGAAAAAATATTTGCCCCGCCTCCCAGTTTCACGTATGAATGTGAAAATCGAAACTAGTAAATTTCCAGGTTCCAAAAAATTCCAGGAACTCCCAGAATTCCCAGTTTTTGAAAGCCCTAATTTTACCCTTTTTTTTCGGCTTCATTCGGTTTGACGCTGTTTCACACCGTTTCAAATTCAAAATGTTTAGTCCCTTCAGAAATCTTTGGGAATCCTACAACAAATTTCCAGAATTTCCAGTTTTCCAGGAAATTTTTCCAATTGAAAATGAGCGGGCAATATTGTTTAAACTTCCACAATTTCCAAATTTTTCAATCAAGTAAAGCTGTTCCACCTTCAACACTCATCAAAACGCTCAAAACTCATCCTGCTAATTAAAATTAGCAAATTTCCAGGTTCCAAAAAATTCCAGGTACTCCCAGAATTCCCGGTTTTTGAAAGCCCTAATTTTACCCTTTTTTTCGGCTTCATTTGGTTTGGCTCTGATTCCCTCCGTTTCAACTTCAAAATGTTTAGTCCCTTCAGAAATATTTGGGACTTCTGCAACAAATTTCCAGGATTTCCAGTTTTCCACGAATTTTTTCCAATTGAAAATGAACGGGCAATATTGTTTAAACTTCCACAATTTCCCAATTTTTCAACCAAGTCAAGCCATTCCACCTTCAACACTCATCAAAACGCTTAAAACTCATCCTGGTAGTTAAAACTAGCAAATTTCCAGGTTCCAAAAAATTCCAGGTACTCCCAGAATTCCCGGTTTTTGAAAGCCCTAATTTTACCCTTTTTTTCGGCTTCATTTGGTTTGGCTCTGATTCCCTCCGTTTCAACTTCAAAATGTTTAGTCCCTTCAGAAATCTTTGGGACTTCTGCAACAAATTTCCAGGATTTCCAGTTTTCCACGAATTTTTTCCAATTGAAAATGAACGGGCAATATTGTTTAAACTTCCACAATTTCCCCATTTTTCAACCAAGTCAAGCCATTCCACCTTCAACACTCATCAAAACGCTCAAAACTCATCCTGGTAGATAAAACTAGCAAATTTCCAGGTTCCAAAAAATTCCAGGAACTCCCAGAATTCCTCGGTTTTTGAAAGCCCTAATTTTACCCTTTTTTTCGGCTTCATTCGGTTTGACGCTGTTTCACACCGTTTCAACTTCAAAATGTTTAGTCCCTTCAGAAATCTTTGGGACTTCTGCAGCAAATTTCCAGGATTCCCAGTTTTCCAGGAAATTTTTCCAATTGAAAATGAACGTGCAATATTGTTTAAACTTCCACAATTTCCCCATTTTTCAACCAAGTCAAGCCATTCCACCTTCAGCACTAATCAAAACACTCAAAACTCATCCTGGTAGTTAAAACTAGCAAATTTCCAGGTTCCAAAAAATTCCAGGAACTCCCCAGATTCCCCGATTTTTGAAAGCCCTAATTTTACCCTTTTTTCGGCTTCATTCGGTTTGGCTCTGATTCCCTCCGTTTCAACTTCAAAATGTTTAGTCCCTTCAGAAATCTTTGGGACTTCTGCAACAAATTTCCAGGATTTACAGTTTTCCAGGAAATTTTTCCAATTGAAAATGAATGGGCAATATTGTTTAAACTTCTACAATTTCCCCATTTTTCAACCAAGTCAAGCCATTCCACCTTCAACACTCATCAAAACGCTCAAAACTCATCCTGGTAATTGAAATTAGTAAATTTCCAGGTTCCAAAGAATTCCATCAACTCCAAGAATTCCCGGTTTTTGAAAGCCCTAATTTTACCCTTTTTTTCCAGCTTCATTCGGTTTGGCTCTGCTTTACACCGTTTCAACTTCAAAATATTTAGTCCCTTCAGAAATCTTTGGGACTTCTGCAACAAATTTCCAGGATTTCCAGTTTTCCAGGAAATTTTTCCAATTGAAAATGAACGTGCAATATTGTTTAAACTTCCACAATTTCCCCATTTTTCAACCAAGTCAAGCCATTCCACCTTCAACACTCATCAAAACGCTCAAAACTCATCCTGGTAATTGAAATTAGCAAATTTCCAGGTTCCAAAAAAATTCCAGGAACTCCCAGAATTCCCGGTTTTTGAAAGCCCTAATTTTACCCTTTTTTTTCGGCTTCATTCGGTTTGGCTCTGCTTCACACCGTTTCAACTTCAAAATGTTTAGTCCCTTCAGAAATCTTTGGGAATTCTGCAACAAATTTCCAGGATTTCCAGATTTCCAGGAAAATTTTCCAATTGAAAATGAACGTGCAATATTGTTTAAACTTCCACAATTTCCTAATTTTTCAACTAAGTCAAGCCATTCCACCTTCAACACTCATCAAAACGCTCAAAACTCATCCTGGTAATTAAAATTAGCAAATTTCCAGGTTCCAAAAAATTCCAGGTACTCCCAGAATTCCCGGTTTTTGAAAGCCGTAATTTGACCCTTTTTTTCGGCTTCATTTGGTTTGGCTCTGATTCCCTCCGTTTCAACTTCAAAATGTTTAGTCCCTTTAGAAATCTTTGGGAATCCTGCAACAAATTTCCAGGATTTCCAGTTTTCCAGGAATTTTTTCCAATTGAAAATGAACGGGCAATATTGTTTAAACTTCCACAATTTCCCCATTTTTCAACCAAGTCAAGCCATTCCACCTTCAACACTCATCAAAACGCTCAAAACTCATCCTGGTAGTTAAAACTAGCAAATTTCCAGGTTCCAAAAAATTCCAGGAACTCCCAGAATTCCTCGGTTTTTGACGGCCCTAATTTTACCCTTTTTTTCGGCATCATTCGGTTTGGCTCTGATTCCCTCCGTTTCAACTTCAAAATGTTTAGTCCCTTCAGAAATCTTTGGGAATCCTGCAACAAATTTCCATGATTTCCAGTTTTCCAGGAATTTTTTCCAATTGAAAATGAACGGGCAATATTGTTTAAACTTCCACAATTTCCCCATTTTTCAACCAAGTCAAGCCATTCCACCTTCAACACTCATCAAAACGCTCAAAACTCATCCTGGTAATTGAAATTAGCAAATTTCCAGGTTCCAAAAAATTCCAGGAACTCCCAGAATTCCCGGTTTTTGAAAGCCCTAATTTTACCCTTTTTTTCCGGCTTCATTCGGTTTGGCTCTGCTTCACACCGTTTCAACTTCAAAATGTTTAGTCCCTTCAGAAATCTTTGGGAATCCTGCAACAAATTTCCAGGATTTCCAGTTTTCCAGGAATTTTTTCCAATTGAAAATGAACGGGCAATATTGTTTAAACTTCCACAATTTCCCCATTTTTCAACCAAGTCAAGCCATTCCACCTTCAACACTCATCAAAACGCTCAAAACTCATCCTGGTAGTTAAAACTAGCAAATTTCCAGGTTCCAAAAAATTCCAGGAACTCCCAGAATTCCTCGGTTTTTGACAGCCCTAATTTTACCCTTTTTTTCGGCTTCATTCGGTTTGGCTCTGATTCCCTCCGTTTCAACTTCAAAATGTTTAGTCCCTTCAGAAATCTTTGGGAATCCTGCAACAAATTTCCATGATTTCCAGTTTTCCAGGAATTTTTTCCAATTGAAAATGAACGGGCAATATTGTTTAAACTTCCACAATTTCCCCATTTTTCAATCAAGTCAAGCTGTTCCACCTTCAGCACTCATCAAAACGCTCAAAACTCATCCTGCTAATTAAAATTAGCAAATTTCCAGGTTCCAAAAAATTCCAGGAACTCCCAGAATTCCCGGTTTTTGAAAGCCGTAATTTGACCCTTTTTTTCGGCTTCATTTGGTTTGGCTCTGATTCCCTCCGTTTCAACTTCAAAATGTTTAGTCCCTTCAGAAATATTTGGGAATCCTGCAATAAATTTCCAGGATTTCCAGTTTTCCAGGAATTTTTTCCAATTGAAAATGAACGGGCAATATTGTTTAAATCATGGATTTTGTTTATTTGAAACCATTTTAGAAATGTGCTAGCTGTTCCCCTGTTAGCATGTTAACGTTAGCATGCTAATGTTTTATACTAGCATGCAAGCTAATTATGAACATTTTACCCTTAAAATCATGGATTTTGTTGATTTGAAACCATCTTAGAAGTGGGCTAGCTGTTCCCCTGTTAGCATGTTAATGTTAGCATGCTAACATTTTATTCTAGCTTGTAAGCTAATTATGAACATTTTACTCTTAAAATCATGGATTTTGTTTATTTGAAACCATCTTGGAAGTGGGCTAGCTGTTCCCTTGTTAGCATGTTAATGTTAGCAAGCTAACGTTTTATACTAGCATGCGAGGTACTTATGAACATTTTACCCTTAAAATCGTGGATTTTGTTATTTGAAACCATCTTAGAAGTGTGCTAGCTGTTCCCCCGTTAGCATTTCAATGTTAGCATACTAACGATTTATACTAGCATGTAAGCTAATTATGAACATTTTACCCTTAAAATCATGGATTTTGTTTATTTGAAACTATCTTAGAAGTGCGCTAGCTGTTCCCCCGTTAGCATTTCAATGTTAGCATGCTAGCGTTTTATACTAGCATGCAAGCTAATTATGAACATTTTACCCTTAAAATCATGGATTTTGTTATTTGAAACCATCTTAGGAGTGTGCTAGCTTTTCCCACTGTTAGCATGCTAACGTTTTATACTAGCGTGCAAGCTAATTCTGAATATGTTACCCTTAAAATCGTGGATTTTGTTATTTGAAACCATCTTAGAAGTGTGCTAGCTGTTCCCCTGTTAGCATTTCAATGTTAGCATACTAACGATTTATACTAGCATGTAAGCTAATTATGAACATTTTACCCTTTTAATTTTCCTGAGGGAACTCTCCTGAAGGAATCAATAAAGTACTATCTATCTATCTTAAAATCATGGATTTTGTTTATTTGAAACTATCTTAGAAGTGCGCTAGCTGTTCCCCCGTTAGCATTTCAATGTTAGCATGCTAATGTTTTATACTAGCATGCAAGCTAATTAAGAACATTTTACCCTTAAAATCATGGATTTTGTTTTTTGAAACCACCTTAGGAGTGTGCTAGCTGTTGCCCTGGTAGCATGTTAATGTTAGGATGCTAACAATTTATACTAGCATGCAAGCTAATTATGAACATCTTACCCTTAAAATCATGGATTTTGTTTATTTGAAACCATCTTAGAAATGTGCTAGCTGTTCCCCTGTTAGCATGTTAATGTTAGCATGCTAACATTTTATACTAGCTTGTAAGCTAATTATGAACATTTTACCGTTAAAATCATGGATTTCGTTATTTGGAACCATCTTAGAAGTGTGCTAGCTTTTCCCCCTGTTAGCATGTTAGCGTTAGCATGCTAACATTTTATACTAGCATGCAATCTAATTAGGAACATTTCCCCCCCTGCAGGCCCAGTGGGACGGGCTGACGGGTCACATCGTCCTCAACAAGTCCGACGGCCTGCGGAGAAACTTCGACCTGGACATCATCAGCCTCAAGGAGGACGGCACTGCCAGGGTGAGCGCGCTTCCCAGCATGCATTGCTGCACGTCACCGTGACTCACGAGTGTTGGAAGTCAATGACGCGGCTGGTTGTCACTGTCACTCAGGGCGTCACGGAGGCCGGAAGTCGCCTCACCAAGAGGTGGATGAAGGTTTGTCTCCACGTTGGTCTAAAACCGATCCTTGTCCTCCTCGTTCCTCCTCTCCCTCGCACACCTTGACGTTACACACGATAGCAGGTGTGTCCAAACATTTAGGTATTTTTTGATTTCCAAAGGCAATACAATATATAGATTTTTTTTTTTTTTTTAACTTTTAGGGCTCTCTTCAAGTTCGGTACCGGCGAACCGTACGGGTCTCAGTCAGAAAACAAAACAAAACATAAGTCTTACTTATTATTTTGATCAACTTCAGCGCTATCAAACCACAGAACACCATTTTAGATTCTGGGTGTTGTTGATAAATGGCTGTGGCTTTGCATAGTAGAGTTTTAACTTGCACTTAAAAAAGCACTTCACATTGAGTAAACAACCTCAAAGTGCTACAGGGTGTATTAAAAAAAATAAAAAATAAAAAAAGTTGAAAAGGATTAGCAAATCATTGTATTTTGTTTTTATTTACCATTTACACTACGTGACAACTTCACTGCGTTTGGGTGTTGTTGTTTTTTTACTTTTAAAGCTTAAATAACTTGACAAATTTCTGATCTCTCTATTACAAAGTTTAAAAAAAATGTTTTTTCAAATGTTATGCTCCTTTTGTAAAAAAAAAAAAAGAACAACAAATTCTGCTATTTTATGGCAAAAACACAAAATATTAAAGTTTTTTTCCACCCCAAAAATCTCAAAGTGGAATATAAAATGTGAATCTTTGAATTTGTCAATAATTCATAACAACATTGATTTTGATTCATTATTATTTTGTGAGCAATGACAGTTTAAAAAAACATACTAATCCACTAATAATTTATTAATAATTTATTTATTATTTATTTATAATAGAAGTGTTAATAAATATAAGTCAAAAAGGGATTTTTTTTTACGTTCAACACCAAAATCTCATGATCTATTTCAGATCTATTCGTCAATTATAAGTTATTAAAAAAAAGTTTTAAAAATTAAAAACATTTTTAAAATTTCACTGAAAAAATTTAGGGATTCAAAAAGGTCCCGTTCATCAAACAATATTATTATTATTTTTTTACTTTCAATGCTTAAATATGTAGATCAACTTCAGATCTATGTGTCAATTATACAATTTTATGTTGTTTTTGTTTGTTTCAAGCCCTTTTTGTTGAATAAATTATAGTTTTTTTTTATATGGCAAACCATCTTAGAAGTGTGCTAGCTGTTCCCCTGTTAGCATGTTAATGTTAGCATGCTAACATTTTATTCTAGCTTGTAAGCTAATTATGAACATTTTACTCTTAAAATCATGGATTTTGTTTATTTGAAACCATCTTGGAAGTGGGCTAGCTGTTCCCTTGTTAGCATGTTAATGTTAGCAAGCTAACGTTTTATACTAGCATGCGAGGTACTTATGAACATTCTACCCTTAAAATCGTGGATTTTGTTATTTGAAACCATCTTAGAAGTGTGCTAGCTGTTCCCCCGTTAGCATTTCAATGTTAGCATACTAACGATTTATACTAGCGTGTAAGCTAATTATGAACATTTTAACCTTAAAATCATGGATTTTGTTTATTTGAAACCATCTTAGAAGTGCGCTAGCTGTTCCCCTGTTAGCATTTCAATGTTAGCATGCTAACGTTTTATACTAGCAAGCAAGCTAATTATGAACATTTTACCCTTAAAATCATGGATTTTGTTATTTGAAACCATCTTAGGAGTGTGCTAGCTTTTTCCCCTGTTAGCATGCTAACGTTTTATACTAGCCTGCAAGCTAATTATGAACATTTTACCCTTAAAATCATGGATTTTGTTATTTGAAACCATCTTAGGAGTGTGCTAGCTTTTTCCCCTGTTAGCATGCTAACGTTTTATACTAGCGTGCAAGCTAATTCTGAATATGCTACCCTTAAAATCATGGATTTTGTTTATTTGAAACTATCTTAGAAGTGCGCTAGCTGTTCCCCTGTTAGCATTTCAATGTTAGCATGCTAACGTTTTATACTAGCAAGCAAGCTAATTATGAACATTTTACCCTTAAAATCATGGATTTTGTTATTTGAAACCATCTTAGGAGTGTGCTAGCTTTTTCCCCTGTTAGCATGCTAACGTTTTATACTAGCCTGCAAGCTAATTATGAACATTTTACCCTTAAAATCATGGATTTTGTTATTTGAAACCATCTTAGGAGCGTGCTAGGTTTTTCCCCTGTTAGCATGCTAACGTTTTATACTAGCGTGCAAGCTAATTCTGAATATGTTACCCTTAAAATCATGGATTTTGTTTATTTGAAACCATCTTAGAAGTGCGCTAGCTGTTCCCCTGTTAGCATTTCAATGTTAGCATGCTAACGTTTTATACTAGCAAGCAAGCTAATTATGAACATTTTACCCTTAAAATCATGGATTTTGTTATTTGAAACCATCTTAGGAGTGTGCTAGCTTTTTCCCCTGTTAGCATGCTAACGTTTTATACTAGCCTGCAAGCTAATTATGAACATTTTACCCTTAAAATCATGGATTTTGTTATTTGAAACCATCTTAGGAGTGTGCTAGCTTTTTCCCCTGTTAGCATGCTAACGTTTTATACTAGCGTGCAAGCTAATTCTGAATATGTTACCCTTAAAATCATGGATTTTGTTTATTTGAAACTATCTTAGAAGTGCGCTAGCTGTTCCCCTGTTAGCATTTCAATGTTAGCATGCTAACGTTTTATACTAGCAAGCAAGCTAATTATGAACATTTTACCCTTAAAATCATGGATTTTGTTATTTGAAACCATCTTAGGAGTGTGCTAGCTTTTCCCCCTGTTAGCATGCTAACGTTTTATACTAGCCTGCAAGCTAACTATGAAAATTTTACCCTTAAAATCATGGATTTTGTTATTTGAAACCATCTTAGGAGAGTGCTAGCTTTTTCCCCTGTTAGCATGCTAACGTTTTATACTAGCGTGCAAGCTAATTCTGAATATGTTACCCTTAAAATCATGGATTTTGTTTATTTGAAACCATCTTAGAACTGCGCTAGCTGTTCCCCTGTTAGCATTTCAATGTTAGCATGCTAACGTTTTATACTAGCAAGCAAGCTAATTATGAACATTTTACCCTTAAAATCATGGATTTTTTTTATTTGAAACCATCTTAGGAGTGTGCTAGCTTTTTCCCCTGTTAGCATGCTAACGTTTTATACTAGCTTGCAAGCTAATTATGAACATTTTACCCTTAAAATCATGGATTTTGTTATTTGAAACCATCTTAGGAGTGTGCTAGCTTTTTCCCCTGTTAGCATGCTAACGTTTTATACTAGCGTGCAAGCTAATTATGAACATTTTACCCTTAAAATCATGGATTTTGTTATTTGAAACCATCTTAGGAGTGTGCTAGCTTTTCCCCCTGTTAGCATGCTAACGTTTTATACTAGCCTGCAAGCTAACTATGAAAATTTTACCCTTAAAATCATGGATTTTGTTATTTGAAACCATCTTAGGAGAGTGCTAGCTTTTTCCCCTGTTAGCATGCTAACGTTTTATACTAGCGTGCAAGCTAATTCTGAATATGTTACCCTTAAAATCATGGATTTTGTTTATTTGAAACCATCTTAGAACTGCGCTAGCTGTTCCCCTGTTAGCATTTCAATGTTAGCATGCTAACGTTTTATACTAGCAAGCAAGCTAATTATGAACATTTTACCCTTAAAATCATGGATTTTTTTTATTTGAAACCATCTTAGGAGTGTGCTAGCTTTTTCCCCTGTTAGCATGCTAACGTTTTATACTAGCTTGCAAGCTAATTATGAACATTTTACCCTTAAAATCATGGATTTTGTTATTTGAAACCATCTTAGGAGTGTGCTAGCTTTTTCCCCTGTTAGCATGCTAACGTTTTATACTAGCGTGCAAGCTAATTCTGAATATGTTACCCTTAAAATCATGGATTAGACATTTTTATGTTGTTTTTGTTTGTTTCAAGCCCTTTTTGTTGAATAAATCATAGTTTTTTTTTATATGGCAAACACATCAAATACACAATATTTAATAAGTGTAATATTTGATGTGAAGTAATTGGAGCCTTAAATAGGTCAATAATTCATAACAATATTCATTATTATTTTTGAGCAATGACTGTAAAAAAATCAAAAAAATCTGACTATAACTCCTGGGGATCCAAAAGGGTCCCACTAAAAAAAGTGTTACAAATAAGTCAGACATTTTTTTAAGGCTTAAATTTTGAGATTAACTTCAGATTTATCCGTCAATTATACATTTTTATTATTTTTTTATGTATTTTTTCATGCCTTTTTTGTCAAATAAAACTTTTTATTTAAAAAAAAATACTTTTCCCCAAAAATATTTCAAAATTGAATATTTGATGTGAAGTAATTGGAGACTCGATTAGGTCAATAATTCATAACAATATTGATTTTAATTTATTATTATTTTTGAGCAATGACTGTAAAAAAATCAAAAAAATCTAACTATAACTCCTGGGGATCCAAAAGGGTCCCACTAAAAAAAGTGTTACAAATAAGTCAGACATTTTTTTAAGGCTTAAATTTTGAGATTAACTTCAGATTTATCCGTCAATTATACATTTTTATTATTTTTTTATGTATTTTTTCATGCCTTTTTTGTCAAATAAAACTTTTTATTTAAAAAAAAATACTTTTCCCCAAAAATATTTCAAAATTGAATATTTGATGTGAAGTAATTGGAGACTCGATTAGGTCAATAATTCATAACAATATTGATTTTAATTTATTATTATTTTTGAGCAATGACTGTAAAAAAATTAAAAAAAAAAAATCTGACTATAACTCCTGGGGATCCAAAAGGGTCCCACTAAAAAAAGTGTTACAAATAAGTCAGAATTTTTTCCAAGGCTTAAATCTTTAGATTAACTTCAGATCTATCCGTCAATTATACATTTTATTATTTTTTATGTTTTTTCATGCTTTTTTAGTCAAATAAAACTTTTTATTTTTTATTTTTTTAAAATACTTTTACCCAAAAATATTTCAAAGTGTAATATTTGATGTGAAGTAATTGGAGCCTTAAATAGGTCAATAATTCATAACAATGTTCATTATTATTTTTGAGCAATGACTGTAAAATTTTAAAAAAAAATCTCACTATAACTCCTGGGGATCCAAAAAGGTCCCACTAAAAAAAGTGTTACAAATAAGTCAGACATTTTTTTAGGCTTAAATCTTGAGATTAACTTCAGATCTATCCGTCAATTATACATTTTTAATTATTTTTAACATTTTTTCATGCTTTTTTTGTCAAATAAAACGTTTTATTTTTTATAAATACTTTTACCCAAAAATATTTCAAAGTATAATATTTGATGTGAAGTAATTGGAGCCTTAAATAGGTCAATAATTCATAACAATATTCATTATTATTTTTGAGCAATGACTGTAAAAAAAAAAAAAAATCTCACTATAACTCCTGGGGACCCAAAAGGGTCCCACTAAAAAAAGTGTTACAAATAAGTCAGACATTTTTTTAAGGCTTAAATCTTTAGATTAACTTCAGATCTATCCGTCAATTATACATTTTTTATTATTTTTTAAATTTTTTCATGCTTCTTTTGTCAAATAAAACTTTTTATTTTTAATTTTTTTTAAATACTTTTACCCAAAAATATTTCAAAGTGTAATATTTGATGTGAAGTAATTGGAGCCTTAAATAGGTCAATAATTCATAACAATATTCATTATTATTTTTGAGCAATGACTGTAAAAAATTTAAAAACAATCTGACTATAACTCCTGGGGATCCAAAAGGGTCCCACTAAAAAAAAGTGTTACAAATAAATCAGACATTTTTTTAAGGCTTAAATCTTTGGATTAACTTCAGATCTATCCATCAATTATACATTTTTATTATTTTTTATGTATTTTTTCATGCCTTTTTTGTCAAATAAAACTTTTTCTTTTTAAAAATACTTTTCCCCAAAAATATTCAAAGTGTAATATTTGATGTGAAGTAATTGGAGCCTTAAATAGGTCAATAATTCATAACAATATTGATTTTAATTTATTATTATTTTTGAGCAATGACTGTAAAAAAATAAATACAAAAAAACTCTATAACTCCCGGAGACCCAAAAGGGTCCCACTAAAAAAAGTGTTACAAATAAGTCAGAATTTTTTTAAGGCTTAAATCTTTGGATTAACTTCAGATCTATCCGTCAATTATACATTTTTATTTTTTTTCCCTTTTTTTTTTCATGCCTTTTTTGTCAAATAAAAGTTTTGATTTAAAAAAAAAAAAAACTTTTCCCCAAAAATATTTCAAAATTGAATATTTGATGTGAAGTAATTCCAGACTTAAATAGGGCAATAATTCATAACAATATTGATTTTAATTTATTATTATTTTTGAGTAATGACTGTAAAAAATAAAAAAAAATCTGACTCTCCTGGGGATCCAAAAGGGTCCCACTAAAAAAAGTGTTACAAATAAGTCAGACATTTTTTTAAGGCTTAAATCTTTAGATTAACTTTAGATCTATCCGTCAATTATACATTTTTATTTTTTTAATGTATTTTTTCATGCCTTTTTTGTCAAATAAAACTTTTTTTTAAAATTTTTTTTTTTAAGTACTTTCCCCCAAAAATATTTAAAAGTGTAATATTTGATGTGAAGTAATTGGAGCCTTAAATAGGTCAATAATTCATAACAATATTGATTTTAATTTATTATTATTTTTGAGCAATGACTGTAAAAAAAAGAAAAGAAAAAAATCTCACTATAACTCCTGGGGATCCAAAAGGGTCCCACTAAAAAAAAGTGTTACAAATAAATCAGACATTTTTTTAAGGCTTGAATCTTGAGATTAACGTCAGATTTATCCATCAATTATACATTTTTATTATTTTTTATGTATTTTTTCATGCCTTTTTTGTCAAATAAAACTTTTGATTAAAAAAAAAAAAAACTTTTCCCCAAAAATATTTCAAAATTGAATATTTGATGTGAAGTAATTGGAGCCTTAAATAGGGCAATAATTCATAACAATATTGATTTTAATTTATTATTATTTTAGAGTAATGACTGTAAAAAAAATAAAAAATCTGACTCTCCTGGGGATCCAAAAGGGTCCCACTAAAAAAAGGGTTACAAATAAGTCAGACATTTTTTTAAGGCTTAAATCTTTAGATTAACTTTAGATCTATCCGTCAATTATACATTTTTATTATTTTTCATGTATTTTTTCATACCTTTTTTGTCAAATAAAACTTTTTATTTATTTTTTTAAAATACTTTTCCCCAAAAATATTTCAAAGTGTAATATTTGATGTGAAGTAATTGGAACCTTAAATAGGTCAATAATTCATAACAATATTGATTTTGATTTATTATTATTTTTGAGCAATGACTGTAAAAAAATAAATTAAAAAAAACTCTATAACTCCTGGGGACCCAAAAGGGTCCCACTAAAAAAAGTGTTACAAATAAGTCAGACATTTTTTTAAGGCTTAAATCTTTAGATTAACTTCAGATCTATCCGTCAATTATACATTTTTTATTATTTTTTAAATTTTTTCATGCTTCTTTTGTCAAATAAAACTTTTTATTTTTTATTTTTTTTAAATACTTTTACCCAAAAATATTTCAAAGTGTAATATTTGATGTGAAGTAATTGGAGCCTTAAATAGGTCAATAATTCATAACAATATTCATTATTATTTTTGAGCAATGACTGTAAAAAATTTAAAAACAATCTGACTATAACTCCTGGGGATCCAAAAGGGTCCCACTAAAAAAAAGTGTTACAAATAAATCAGACATTTTTTTAAGGCTTAAATCTTTGGATTAACTTCAGATCTATCCATCAATTATACATTTTTATTATTTTTTATGTATTTTTTCATGCCTTTTTTGTCAAATAAAACTTTTTCTTTTTAAAAATACTTTTCCCCAAAAATATTCAAAGTGTAATATTTGATGTGAAGTAATTGGAGCCTTAAATAGGTCAATAATTCATAACAATACTGATTTTAATTTATTATTATTTTTGAGCAATGACTGTAAAAAAATAAATACAAAAAAACTCTATAACTCCCGGAGACCCAAAAGGGTCCCACTAAAAAAAGTGTTACAAATAAGTCAGAATTTTTTTAAGGCTTAAATCTTTAGATTAACTTCAGATCTATCCGTCAATTATACATTTTTATTTTTTTTCCCTTTTTTTTTTCATGCCTTTTTTGTCAAATAAAAGTTTTGATTTAAAAAAAAAAAAAACTTTTCCCCAAAAATATTTCAAAATTGAATATTTGATGTGAAGTAATTCCAGACTTAAATAGGGCAATAATTCATAACAATATTGATTTTAATTTATTATTATTTTTGAGTAATGACTGTAAAAAATAAAAAAAAATCTGACTCTCCTGGGGATCCAAAAGGGTCCCACTAAAAAAAGTGTTACAAATAAGTCAGACATTTTTTTAAGGCTTAAATCTTTAGATTAACTTTAGATCTATCCGTCAATTATACATTTTTATTTTTTTAATGTATTTTTTCATGCCTTTTTTGTCAAATAAAACTTTTTTTTTGAATTTTTTTTTTTAAGTACTTTCCCCCAAAAATATTTAAAAGTGTAATATTTGATGTGAAGTAATTGGAGCCTTAAATAGGTCAATAATTCATAACAATATTGATTTTAATTTATTATTATTTTTGAGCAATGACTGTAAAAAAAAGAAAAGAAAAAAATCTCACTATAACTCCTGGGGATCCAAAAGGGTCCCACTAAAAAAAAGTGTTACAAATAAATCAGACATTTTTTTAAGGCTTGAATCTTGAGATTAACGTCAGATTTATCCATCAATTATACATTTTTATTATTTTTTATGTATTTTTTCATGCCTTTTTTGTCAAATAAAACTTTTGATTAAAAAAAAAAAAAACTTTTCCCCAAAAATATTTCAAAATTGAATATTTGATGTGAAGTAATTGGAGCCTTAAATAGGGCAATAATTCATAACAATATTGATTTTAATTTATTATTATTTTAGAGTAATGACTGTAAAAAAAATAAAAAATCTGACTCTCCTGGGGATCCAAAAGGGTCCCACTAAAAAAAGGGTTACAAATAAGTCAGACATTTTTTTAAGGCTTAAATCTTTAGATTAACTTTAGATCTATCCGTCAATTATACATTTTTATTATTTTTCATGTATTTTTTCATACCTTTTTTGTCAAATAAAACTTTTTATTTATTTTTTTAAAATACTTTTCCCCAAAAATATTTCAAAGTGTAATATTTGATGTGAAGTAATTGGAACCTTAAATAGGTCAATAATTCATAACAATATTGATTTTGATTTATTATTATTTTTGAGCAATGACTGTAAAAAAATAAATTAAAAAAAACTCTATAACTCCTGGGGACCCAAAAGGGTCCCACTAAAAAAAGTGTTACAAATAAGTCAGACATTTTTTTAAGGCTTAAATCTTTAGATTAACTTCAGATCTATCCGTCAATTATACATTTTTTATTATTTTTTAAATTTTTTCATGCTTCTTTTGTCAAATAAAACTTTTTATTTTTAATTTTTTTTAAATACTTTTACCCAAAAATATTTCAAAGTGTAATATTTGATGTGAAGTAATTGGAGCCTTAAATAGGTCAATAATTCATAACAATATTCATTATTATTTTTGAGCAATGACTGTAAAAAATTTAAAAACAATCTGACTATAACTCCTGGGGATCCAAAAGGGTCCCACTAAAAAAAAGTGTTACAAATAAATCAGACATTTTTTTAAGGCTTAAATCTTTGGATTAACTTCAGATCTATCCATCAATTATACATTTTTATTATTTTTTATGTATTTTTTCATGCCTTTTTTGTCAAATAAAACTTTTTCTTTTTAAAAATACTTTTCCCCAAAAATATTCAAAGTGTAATATTTGATGTGAAGTAATTGGAGCCTTAAATAGGTCAATAATTCATAACAATATTGATTTTAATTTATTATTATTTTTGAGCAATGACTGTAAAAAAATAAATACAAAAAAACTCTATAACTCCCGGAGACCCAAAAGGGTCCCACTAAAAAAAGTGTTACAAATAAGTCAGAATTTTTTAAAGGCTTAAATCTTTAGATTAACTTCAGATCTATCCGTCAATTATACATTTTTATTTTTTTTCCCTTTTTTTTTTCATGCCTTTTTTGTCAAATAAAAGTTTTGATTTAAAAAAAAAAAAAACTTTTCCCCAAAAATATTTCAAAATTGAATATTTGATGTGAAGTAATTCCAGACTTAAATAGGGCAATAATTCATAACAATATTGATTTTAATTTATTATTATTTTTGAGTAATGACTGTAAAAAATAAAAAAAAATCTGACTCTCCTGGGGATCCAAAAGGGTCCCACTAAAAAAAGTGTTACAAATAAGTCAGACATTTTTTTAAGGCTTAAATCTTTAGATTAACTTTAGATCTATCCGTCAATTATAC
Organism: Entelurus aequoreus; assembly: GCF_033978785.1. Classification (NCBI taxonomy): domain Eukaryota; kingdom Metazoa; phylum Chordata; class Actinopteri; order Syngnathiformes; family Syngnathidae; genus Entelurus; species Entelurus aequoreus. The sequence goes on along the minus strand of NC_084735.1, from coordinate 2,670,077 downwards.
ATTTTTATTTTTTTAATGTATTTTTTCATGCCTTTTTTGTCAAATAAAACTTTTTTTTTAAATTTTTTTTTTTAAGTACTTTCCCCCAAAAATATTTAAAAGTGTAATATTTGATGTGAAGTAATTGGAGCCTTAAATAGGTCAATAATTCATAACAATATTGATTTTAATTTATTATTATTTTTGAGCAATGACTGTAAAAAAAAGAAAAGAAAAAAATCTCACTATAACTCCTGGGGATCCAAAAGGGTCCCACTAAAAAAAAGTGTTACAAATAAATCAGACATTTTTTTAAGGCTTGAATCTTGAGATTAACGTCAGATTTATCCATCAATTATACATTTTTATTATTTTTTATGTATTTTTTCATGCCTTTTTTGTCAAATAAAACTTTTGATTAAAAAAAAAAAAAACTTTTCCCCAAAAATATTTCAAAATTGAATATTTGATGTGAAGTAATTGGAGCCTTAAATAGGGCAATAATTCATAACAATATTGATTTTAATTTATTATTATTTTAGAGTAATGACTGTAAAAAAAATAAAAAATCTGACTCTCCTGGGGATCCAAAAGGGTCCCACTAAAAAAAGGGTTACAAATAAGTCAGACATTTTTTTAAGGCTTAAATCTTTAGATTAACTTTAGATCTATCCGTCAATTATACATTTTTATTATTTTTCATGTATTTTTTCATACCTTTTTTGTCAAATAAAACTTTTTATTTATTTTTTTAAAATACTTTTCCCCAAAAATATTTCAAAGTGTAATATTTGATGTGAAGTAATTGGAACCTTAAATAGGTCAATAATTCATAACAATATTGATTTTGATTTATTATTATTTTTGAGCAATGACTGTAAAAAAATAAATTTAAAAAAACTCTATAACTCCTGGGGATCCAAAAGGGTCCCACTAAAAAAAAGTGTTACAAATAAGTCAGACATTTTTTTTAAGGCTTAAATCTTTAGATTAACTTCAGATCTATCCGTCAATTATACATTTTTATAATTTTTTACGTTTTATTTTCATGCTTTTTTTTGTCAAATAAAACATTTTTTTTAAAAATACTTTTCCCCAAAAATACTTCAAAGTATAATATTTGATGTGAAGTAATTGGAGCCTTGAATGTGTCAATAATTCATAACAACATTGATAACTGTCAACATTGCAACTTTTTCTTGTTACATTTCGCCTGTTTGCTCTTTTAATCCACTTAAAAAAACCACAATAATGACGATAAAGTCCAATGTATGCTAAAACATCCAAACTAAACATTTGATCTTTATCTAAAAACTGACACAGCAAATTAGTGCGATGACCTATCTCGTTATTGATGAATTCAATGTAACATTTTGTTTAGGGTTGGACCCCGGGATGCAGAGTTAAAGGCATAACTGGTGTGCTAAACTGCACTGTGCTGAGGCTGACATATCTTAGGTTCATATTTAGTTCTGATGTTCAAGCAGCCCGTTTGACTCGTCTGTTGATTGACAGCAGCTTTGAAGGCGAAGTGTGCTTTCATTTTCAATCCACTGCCGTGTGTTTTCTCCACGGGAGGATAAAACATAAAAGACGGCAGTCATGAAATATAAATGATGAGTCGTCTGTTGCTGTTTGTGCTTTTTAAAACCTGTTGATGTTTGGCTCCTTCTTGTCAGTCTTGGCCTACTTTGTCTTTCAAAATCTGTTCACAATTTACCATCGACTATATGTGTGGTATCTGTCATTTTAACCACTCATTTGGTCAAAGTCCCTAGGAGGAGTTAGTTAAAGTATGAAAAATGCCGCAAAATGGCCAAAAAACCCTTGGAGCCAAGTTTGGCGCCATGCCACGCCCACATCTTATGGCGTACGATTTTTTTTTTTGCAATTTATCATCACCTATATGTGTAGTATCTGAAATTTGAACCACGACTCCTTTGGTCAAAGTCCCTAGGAAGAGTTCGTTAAAGTACGACCACTTTCTTTGCCGAAAAATGGCCAAAAATCATCGGAGCCAAGTTTGGCGCCATGTCACGCCCACATCTTATGGCGTACGAAAAAAATGTTTGCAATTTATCATCACCTAAATGTGCAGTATCTGAAATTTTAACCACAACTAATTTGGTCAAAGTCCCTAGGAGCAGTTCGTTAAAGTACAATCCTTTTTTTCCCGTTAAAAAATTGCGAAAAACCATCAGAGCCAAGTTTGGCGCCATGCCACACCCACATCTTATAGTGTAGGCAAAAAGTGTTCGCAATTTATCGTCACCTATATGTGTAGTATCTGTCATTTTAACCACGACTCATTTGGTCAAAGTCCCTAGGAGGAGTTCGTTAAATTAGGACCCCTTTTTTTTGCCGAAAAATGGCCAAAAACCATCGGAGCCAAGTTTGGCGCCGTGCCACGCCCACATCTTATGGCGTACGAAAAAAATGTTGGCAATTTATCATCGCCTATATGTGTAGTATCTGTCATTTTAACCACGACTCATTTGGTCAAAGTCCCTAGGAGGAGTTCGTTAAATTAGGACCCCTTTTTTTTGCAGAAAAATGGCCAAAAACCATAGGAGCCAAGTTTGGCGCCGTGCCACGCCCACATCTTATGGCGTAGGCAAAAATTTTTCGTAATGTATCATCGCCTATATGTGTAGTATCTGTCATTTTAACCACGACTCATTTGGTCAAAGTCCCTAGGAGGAGTTCGTTAAATTAGGACCCCTTTTTTTTGCCGAAAAATGGCCAAAAACCATCGGAGCCAAGTTTGGCGCCATGCCACGCCCACATCTTATGGCGTACGAAAAAAATGTTCGCAATTTATCATCACCTATATGTGTAGTATCTGTCATTTTAACCATGACTCATTTGGTCAAAGTCCCTAGGAGGGGTTTGTAAAATTAGGACCCCTTTTTTTTGCCGAAAAATGGCCAAAAACCATCGGAGCCAAGTTTGGCGCCGTGCCACGCCCACATCTTATGGTGTAGGAAAAAAGTGTCTGAAATTTATCGTCACCTAAATGTGTAGTATCTGTCATTTTAACCACGACTCCTTTGGTCAAAGTCCCGAGGAGGAGTTTGTTAAAGTACGACCACTTTCTTTGCCGAAAAATGGCCAAAAATCATCGGAGCCAAGTTTGGCGCTGTGCCACGCCCACATCTTATGGCGTAGGCAATTTTTTTTCGCAATTTATCATCACCTATATGTGTAGTATCGGTCATTTGAACCACGACTCATTTGGTCAAAGTCCCTAGGAGGGGTTTGTAAAATTAGGACCCCTTTTTTTTTGCCGAAAAATGGCCAAAAACCATCGGAGCCAAGTTTGGCGCCATGCCACGCCCACATCTTATGGCGTAGGCAATTTTTTTTCGCAATGTATCATCGCCTATATGTGTAGTATCTGTCATTTTAACCACGACTCATTTGGTCAAAGTCCCTAGGAGGAGTTTGTTAAATTAGGACCCCTTTTTTTTGCCCAAAAATGGCCAAAAACCATCGGAGCCAAGTTTGGCGCCATGTCACGCCCACATCTTATGGCGTACGAAAAAAATGTTTGCAATTTATCGTCACCTATATGTGTGGTATCTGTCATTTTAACCACGACTCATTTGGTCAAAGTCCCGAGGAGGAGTTTGTTAAAGTGCGACCACTTTCTTTGCCGAAAAATGGCCAAAAACCATTGGAGCCAAGTTTGGCGCCATGCCACGCCCACATCTTATGGTGTACGAAAAAAATGTTGGCAATTTATCATCACCTATATGTTTAGTATCTGTCATTTTAACCACGACTCATTTGGTCAAAGTCCCTAGGAGGAGTTCGTTAAATTAGGACCCCTTTTTTTTGCCGAAAAATGGCCAAAAACCATCGGAGCCAAGTTTGGCGCCATGCCACGCCCACATCTTATGGCGTACGAAAAAAATGTTCGCAATTTATCATCGCCTATATGTGTAGTATCTGTCATTTTAACCACGACTCATTTGGTCAAAGTCCCTAGGAGGATTTCGTTAAAGTACGACCACTTTCTTTTTAGCCGAAAAATGGAATGACGAAAACCAAGATGGCCGAATTCCGGTTTGTTTTCAGGTATGGGTTTTTGAGACTTTTATGTGCGTCCCGTCATGGTGGACGTCTCCAGCGATCTTCGTGTCGGTACGTGAAACTGGTAGGAGGGGCTCATTTTTTTTTTCCCTCATTTTTAAAGTTGGCCAATTCTGAATTTTCATTTTCGGGACCCCGAAAATATAAACATTTTCATGCCATACCCGATGCTACTTCACAAAATGTTTCGGACCTCAAATATCATCCTTCAGGATATAAGACTTCCTGTCGAGGAAGTAGTTGAGTATGAAGACGCGTCATGCTACAAAAGACGGTCGTTTTCATCCAAAAATAGTCGAAAAACGGTAAAAAAAAAATGGCCTGGCTGCGTTTTAATGGAGTTTGGTGTACTTAAGTTCATGGCAGCGTTGCTCTTTAGCAGCGAGGGGATTTGCGGGTCCAGCAGCTGTCACATGTCTGATCCAGCGTGATGGCGAGTGTGCCAATGACTTGTCCTCACGTGACCCCGCCCCCCCCCCCCCCAGACCCCCTGACTTCCCGACCGATTGTGATGCCCTTTTCCCCGCGTGGCGTGTGCCGTGCGCCACATTTATAGCCGCTTTTGTGCCTTTTCAGATCGCCGCGTGGAACTCGTACAAAGGCATGAACCTCGTGGATAAACCCGGGCGGGAGAAGAACGCCAATGTGACCGACTCCCTCGCCAACAGAACGCTCATCGTCACCACCATCCTGGTGAGGACCACCACGACGGGGGAATATGGGTCGTCTTTATGCTTAAGGATCTGCATGCTAACAGTTAGCATGGGTCGAGTACCGAGTTGAATGACTCTTAGGTGTACGGTCGCAAAATTACTGCTGGGTCAGCATGTGTCAAGTACCAAGTTAAAATACCCTGAAGGGTGCGGCTGCAGAATTAGCGAAAATAAGTTAGCACGCTAATGTTAGTATGCTAACAGTTAGCATGTGTCAAGTACCAAGGTAAATAACTCTGAAGGGTATGGCTGCAAAGTTTCTGAAAAAATAGTGTGCACGCTAATGTTAGCGTGCTAGCAGTTAACATGTCGAGTACCAAATGAAATGATTCTGGAGAGGCTGCAAAATTGGTGGAAAAAAGTTAGCACGCTAATGTTAGAATGCTAACAGTTAGCATGTGTCAAGTCCAAAAGTTAAAATGACTCAGAAAATATATATATGACTGAGGTTTTTCGGCTACAAAATTGGCAAAAAAAAAGTTAGCACGCTAATGTAGCATGTGTCAGCGACCAAGTTATATGACTGAGGTGTACGGCTACAAGATTGGCTAAAAAAAAGTGAGCACGCTAATGTTAGAATGCTAAAAGTTAGCATGTGTCAAGTACCAAGTGAAATGATTCTGGAGGCTGCAAAATTAGTGGAAAAAAGTTAGCATGCTAATGTTAGAATGCTAACAGTTAGCATGTGTCAAGTCCAAAAGTTAAAATGACTCAGAAAATATATATATGACTGAGGTTTTTCGGCTACAAAATTGGCAAAAAAAAAGTTAGCACGCTAATGTAGCTTGTGTCAGCGACCAAGTTATATGACTGAGGTTTTACGGCTACAAAATTGGCACAAAAAAAAAAGGTAGCACGCTAATGTAACTTGAGTCATCGACCGAGTTGTATGACTAAGGTGTACGGCTACAAAATTTGTTAAAAAAAAGTTAGCACGCTAATGTTAGAATGCTAACAGTTAGCATGTGTCAAGTCCAAAAGTTAAAATGACTCACAAAATATATATATAACTACGTTTTTTGGCTACAAAATTGGCTAAAAAAAAATGTTAGCACGCTAATGTAGCTTGTGTCAGCAACCGAGTTAAAGGTGTACGGCTACAAAATTGGCTAAAAAAAAGTTAGCACGCTAACGTAGCATGTGTCAGCGACCAAGTTATATGACTGAGGTTTTACGGCTACAAAATTGGCAAAAAAAAAGAAGTTAGCACGCTAATGTAACTTGAGTCAGCGACCGAGTTATATGACTAATGTGTACGGCTACAAAATTGGTTAAAAAAAAGTTGGCCTGCTAATGTTAGAATGCTAACAGTTAGCATGTGTCAAGTCCAAAAGTTAAAATGACTCATAAAAAAGTTAGCATGCTAATGTAAGCATGTGTCAGCGACCAAGTTATATGACTAAGGTTTACGGCTACGAAATTGGCAAAAAAAAAAAAAGTTAGCATGCTAATGTTAGCATGCTGACAGTCAGCATGTGTCAAGTACCAAGTTAAAATACCCTGAAGGGTGCGGCTGCAGAATTAGCGAAAATAAGTTAGCATGCTAATGTTAGTATGCTAACAGTTAGCATGTGTCAAGTCCAAAAGTTAAAATGACTCAGAAAATATATATATGACTGAGGTTTTTTGGCTACAAAATTGTCTAAGAAAGTTAGCATGCTAATGTTAGCATCTATGGCTGCAGGAGAACCCGTACGTGATGCACAAGAAGTCGGACAAGGATCTGTCCGGCAACGACCGCTTCGAAGGATACTGCCTGGACCTCCTCAAGGAGCTCTCCAACATCCTGGGCTTCACCTACGAAGTCCGCCTGGTGGCCGACGGCAAGTACGGCGCCCAGAACGACAAGGGGGTCTGGAACGGCATGGTCCGCGAGCTCATCGACCACGTGAGTCTTCCTCGTCGTCGTCACCTCGGTCTTCGTCCGCCCGCGCCCACCTGGTCCTCCCGCAGGTGGCCGACCTGGCGGTGGCGCCGCTGACCATCACGTACGTGCGCGAGAAGGTCATCGACTTCTCCAAGCCCTTCATGACGCTGGGCATCAGCATTCTCTACCGCAAACCCAACGGCACCAACCCGGGCGTCTTCTCCTTCCTCAACCCGCTGTCCCCCGACATCTGGATGTACGTGCTGCTGGCCTGCACCGGGGTCAGCTGCGTGCTCTTCGTCATCGCCAGGTAGCGACACACCACGTTGCGGGGTGGACACACCACGCTGCGGGGTGGACTCTCCCGTCTGAGGCTGTTGTTCCCCGCAGGTTCACGCCGTACGAGTGGTACAACCCGCACCCGTGCAACCCGTCCTCCACGTTGATCCAGAACAACTTCACTCTGCTCAACAGCTTCTGGTTTGGTGTGGGTGCCCTCATGCGTCAAGGTAGTCTTTTTTTATTTTTTTTTTAAATTCTTTTTTTTTTTTTTTTTTTTAAATTTTTTTTTTTTAATTCTTTTTTTTTTTAATTTTTTTAATTTTTTTTTTAAATTTTTTTTTACATTTGTCTATTGATTTTCAGACACAAATTGACACAAGTTGTCTAACAACTATTTTTTTGTTTTTTTCCCTCTCACTGTCACCTGTGCTAATTTAGTCCAACACAGGTGTCCAAAAAGTAGGCATTTACAGCCAAAAATACTATAACTAAAAAAAAATAAAAAAATAAAAATTAAAAAAGTGGAATAAAAGAGCAAACAGGTGAAATGTAACGCGGGAAAAAAATTGCGATTTTGACTCAAATAACACAAAGCTGCCGTTTTTTTTTCTTTAAAACGGTCTTTGCTTAAAAAATAATAATCAATCAAAATCAATGTTGTTATGAATTATTGACATAATTAAGTCTCCAATTACTTCACATCAAATATTACACTTTGAATTATTTATTTGGAAAAATATAGCAGATTTTTCCATTTTTTGTGACAAAAAGGCATAAAACAAACAAAACATTCAAACTTATAATGTCCATCTAGAGATTTAGGTGTTGAAAGTAAATAAATCAAAATAATGCATGACTTATTTTAACACTTTTATTGTATGTGAACATTTTAGTGGGATTATAAAACCCCCCAAAAACTGACATTGCCAAAAAAAAAAAAAGAATCAAAATCAATGTTGTTATGAATTATTGACATAATTAAGTCTCCAATTACTTCACATCAAATATTACACTTTGAATTATTTATTTGGAAAAATATTGCAGATTTTTCCATTTTCTATGGCAAAAAAGGCATAAAACAAACAAAACAAAAAACATTCAAACTTATAATGTCCATCTAGAGATTTAGGTGTTGAAAGTAAATAAAATAAAAATAATGCATGACTTATTTTAACACTTTTATTGTATGTGAACATTTTAGTGGGATTATAAAACCCCCCAAAAACTGACATTGCTTAAAAAAAAAAATGAATCAAAATCAATGTTGTTATGAATTATTGACATAATTAAGGCTCCAATTACTTCACATCAAATATTACACTTTGAATTATTTATTTGGAAAAATATTGCAGATTTTTCCATTTTCTATGGCAAAAAAGGCATAAAACAAACAAAACATTCAAACTTATAATGTCCATCTAGAGATTTAGGTGTTGAAAGTAAATAAATAAAAATAATGCATGACTTATTTGAACACTTTTATTGTATGTGAACATTTTAGTGGGATTATAAAACCCCCCAAAACTGACATTGCTAAAAAAAATAAATAATGAATCAAAATCAATGTTGTTATGAATTATTGACATAATTAAGTCTCCAATTACTTCACATCAAATATTACACTTTGAATTATTTATTTGGAAAAATATTGCAGATTTTTCCATTTTCTATGGCAAAAAAGGCATAAAACAAACAAAACAAAAAAAATTCAAACTTATAATGTCCATCTAGAGATTTAGGTGTTGAAAGTAAATAAATCAAAAATAATGCATGACTTATTTGAACACTTTTATTGTATGTGAACATTTTAGTGAGATTATAAAACCCCCCAAAACTGACATTGCTATAAAAAAAAATAATGAATCAAAATTAATGTTGTTATGAATTATTGGCATAATTAAGTCTCCAATTACTTCACATCAAATATTACACTTTGAATTATTTATTTGGAAAAATATTGCAGATTTTTCCATTTTCTATGGCAAAAAAGGCATAAAACAAACAAAACAAAAAACATTCAAACTTATAATGTCCATCTAGAGATTTAGGTGTTGAAAGTAAATAAATCAAAATAATGCATGACTTATTTTAACACTTTTATTGTATGTGAACATTTTAGTGAGATTATAAAACCCCCCAAAAACTGACATTGCTAAAAAAAAAATATTGAATCAAAATCAATGTTGTTATGAATTATTGACATAATTAAGGCTCCAATTACTTCACATCAAATATTACACTTTGAATTATTTATTTGGAAAAATATTGCAGATTTTTCCATTTTCTATGGCAAAAAAGGCATAAAACAAACAAAACAAAAAACATTCAAACTTATAATGTCCATCTAGAGATTTAGGTGTTGAAAGTAAATAAATAAAAAATAATGCATGACTTATTTTAACACTTTTATTGTATGTGAACATTTTAGTGGGATTATAAAACCCCCCAAAACTGACATTGCTAAAAAAAAAAATAATGAATCAAAATTAATGTTGTTATGAATTATTGACATATTTAAGGCTCCAATTACTTCACATCAAATATTACACTTTGAATTATTTATTTGGAAAAATATTGCAGATTTTTCCATTTTCTATGGCAAAAAAGGCATAAAACAAACAAAACATTCAAACTTATAATGTCCATCTAGAGATTTAGGTGTTGAAAGTAAATAACATTAAAATAATGCATGACTTATTTGAACACTTTTATTGTATGTGAACATTTTAGTGGGATTATAAAACCCCCCAAAAACTGACATTGCTAAAAAAAAAAAAAAAATCAAAATCAATGTTATGAATTATTGACATAATTAAGTCTCCAATTACTTCACATCAAATATTACACTTTGAATTATTTATTTGGAAAAATATTGCAGATTTTTCCATTTTCTATGGCAAAAAAGGCATAAAACAAACAAAACATTCAAACTTATAATGTCCATCTAGAGATTTAGGTGTTTAAAGTAAATAAATAAAAATAATGCATGACTTATTTGAACACTTTTATTGTATGTGAACATTTTAGTGAGATTATAAAACCCCCCAAAAACTGACATTGCTAAAAAAAAAAATATTGAATCAAAATCAATGTTGTTATGAATTATTGACATAATTAAGGCTCCAATTACTTCACATCAAATATTACACTTTGAATTATTTATTTGGAAAAATATTGCAGATTTTTCCATTTTCTATGGCAAAAAAGGCATAAAACAAACAAAACAAAAAACATTCAAACTTATAATGTCCATCTAGAGATTTAGGTGTTGAAAGTAAATAAATAAAAAATAATGCATGACTTATTTTAACACTTTTATTGTATGTGAACATTTTAGTGGGATTATAAAACCCCCCAAAACTGACATTGCTAAAAAAAAAAATAATGAATCAAAATTAATGTTGTTATGAATTATTGACATATTTAAGGCTCCAATTACTTCACATCAAATATTACACTTTGAATTATTTATTTGGAAAAATATTGCAGATTTTTCCATTTTCTATGGCAAAAAAGGCATAAAACAAACAAAACATTCAAACTTATAATGTCCATCTAGAGATTTAGGTGTTGAAAGTAAATAACATTAAAATAATGCATGACTTATTTGAACACTTTTATTGTATGTGAACATTTTAGTGGGATTATAAAACCCCCCAAAAACTGACATTGCTAAAAAAAAAAAAAAAATCAAAATCAATGTTATGAATTATTGACATAATTAAGTCTCCAATTACTTCACATCAAATATTACACTTTGAATTATTTATTTGGAAAAATATTGCAGATTTTTCCATTTTCTATGGCAAAAAAGGCATAAAACAAACAAAACATTCAAACTTATAATGTCCATCTAGAGATTTAGGTGTTGAAAGTAAATAAAATAAAAATAATGCATGACTTATTTTAACACTTTTATTGTATGTGAACATTTTAGTGGGATTATAAAACCCCCCAAAAACTGACATTGCTAAAAAAAAAAAAAAAAATCAAAATCAATGTTATGAATTATTGACATAATTAAGTCTCCAATTACTTCACATCAAATATTACACTTTGAATTATTTATTTGGAAAAATATTGCAGATTTTTCTATTTTCTATGGCAAAAAAGGCATAAAACAAACAAAACAAAAAACATTCAAACTTATAATGTCCATCTAGAGATTTAGGTGTTGAAAGTAAATAAATCAAAAATAATGCATGACTTATTTTAACACTTTTATTGTATGTGAACATTTTAGTGGGATTATAAAAACCCCCAAAAACTGACATTGCTAAAAAAATAATAATGAATCAAAATCAATGTTGTTATGAATTATTGACATAATTAAGTCTCCAATTACTTCACATCAAATATTACACTTTGAATTATTTATTTGGAAAAATATTGCAGATTTTTCCATTTTCTATGGCAAAAAAGGCATAAAACAAACAAAACAAAAAACATTCAAACTTATAATGTCCATCTAGAGATTTAGGTGTTGAAAGTAAATAAAATAAAAATAATGCATGACTTATTTTAACACTTTTATTGTATGTGAACATTTTAGTGAGATTATAAAACCCCCCCAAAAACTGACATTGCTAAAAAAAAAAATAATGAATCAAAATCAATGTTGTTATGAATTATTGACATAATTAAGTCTCCAATTACTTCACATCAAATATTACACTTTGAAATATTTATAATTTGTGTGTTTGCCTTAAAAAAAACAGTTTTCTATGGCAAAAAGGCATAAAACAAAAAATAAAAACACATAAAAACTTATAATTGACAGATCTGAAGTTGATCTAGAGATTTAAATGTTGAAAGTAAAACAATATATATATAAAGTATGACTTATTTCAACACTTTTATGAATGGGAGGGACCCTTTTGGGTCCCTGAAAATGTTAGTAGTATTAAAAAAACAACAACATAAAACTGTCCTTGCTTAAAAAATAATAATGAATCAAAATCAATGTTGTTATGAAATATTGACATATTTAAGGATGCAAAATATTCCACTTTGAAATATTTTTGGGGAAAAATGTTGCATATTTTGTGTGTTTGCCATAAAAAACTGTTTTCTACGACAAAAAAGGCACACAAAAAACATTAAAACTTGTAATTGACAGATCTGAAGTTGATCTACAGATTTAGATGTTGAAAGAAAAAAAAAAAATACAAAGTATGACTTATTTCAACACTTTTATGAATGGGAGGTGAACATGTTAGTGGGATTAAAAAAACAACATAAAACTGTCATTGCTTAAAAAATAATAATCAATCAAAATTAATGTTGTTATGAATTATTGACATAATTAAGGCTCCAATTACTTCACATCAAATATTACACTTTGAATTATTTATTTGGAAAAATATTGCAGATTTTTCCCTTTTCTATGGCAAAAAAGGCATAAAACAAACAAAACAAAAAACATTCAAACTTATAATGTCCATCTAGAGATTTAGGTGTTGAAAGTAAATAAATCAAAAATAAAGCATGACTTATTTTAACACTTTTATGAATGGGACCCTAATGGGTCCCTGAACATTTTAGTGGGATTATAAAACCCCAGAAAAACTGTCATTGCTTAAAAAATGATAATGAATCCCAATCAATGTTTTTTTATGAGTTATTGACATATTTAGGTCTCCAATTACTTCACATCAAATATTACACTTTGAAATATTTATAATTTGTGTGTTTGCCTTAAAAAAAAAAACAGTTTTCTATGGCAAAAAAGCATAAAACAAAAAATAAAAACACGTAAAAACTTATAATTGACAGATCTGAAGTTGATCTAGAGATTTAGATGTTGAAAGTAAAACAATATATATATAAAGTATGACTTATTTCAACACTTTTATGAATGGGAGGGACCCTTTTGGGTCCCTGAAAATGTTAGTAGTGTTAAAAAAACAACAACATAAAACTGTCATTGCTTAAAAAATAATAATCAATCAAAATCAATGTTGTTATGAAATATTGACATATTTAAGGATGCAAAATATTCCACTTTGAAATATTTATTGGGAAAAATGTTGCATATTTTGTGTGTTTGTCATAAAAAAACAGTTTTCTATGACAAAAAGGCATACAACAAAAAATAAAACAACATACAAACTTATAATTGACAGATAGATCTGCAGTTGATCTAGAGATTTAAGCATTGAAGGAAACAAATCAAATAATGTATGGCTTATTTCAACACCATTTGGGGCCCTGAACATTTTAGTCAGATTTTTTTTTTTCAACCCTGTCATTGCTTTAAAAAATAACCAGTCAAAAATCTATATTTTTAATGAACTATTGACCTATTTAAGGCTCCAAAAGCTTTGACTGGGACCCTTTTGGGTTCCTGAACATTTTAGCGGGATTTATAAAAAGAAACTATCATTGTTAAAAACATAATAATGAATCAAAAACAATGTTATGCATATTTGAGGCTCCAATTACTTCACATCAAATATTCCACTTTGAAATATTTAGTGGGAAAAATATTGCATATTTTGTGTGTTTGCCATAAAAAACTGTTTTCTACGACAAAAAAGGCACACAAAAAACATTAAAACTTGTAATTGACAGATCTGAAGTTGATCTACAGATTTAGATGTTGAAAGTAAAAAAACAAAAAACAAAGTATGACTTATTTCAACACTTTTATGAATGGGAGGTGAACATGTTAGTGGGATTAAAAAAACAACATAAAACTGTCATTGCTTAAAAAATAATAATCAATCAAAATTAATGTTGTTATGAATTATTGACATATTTAAGGCTCCAATTACTTCACATCAAATATTACACTTTGAATTATTTATTTGGAAAAATATTGCAGATTTTTCCATTTCCTATGGCAAAAAAGGCATAAAACAAACAAAACATTCAAACTTATAATGTCCATCTAGAGATTTAGGTGTTGAAAGTAAATAAATAAAAATAATGCATGACTTATTTTAACACTTTTATTGTATGTGAACATTTTAGTGGGATTATAAAACCCCCCAAAAACTGACATTGCTAAAAAAAAAATAATGAATCAAAATCAATGTTGTTATGAATTATTGACATAATTAAGTCTCCAATTACTTCACATCAAATATTACACTTTGAATTATTTATTTGGAAAAATATTGCAGATTTTTCCATTTTCTATGGCAAAAAAGGCATAAAACAAACAAAACATTCAAACTTATAATGTCCATCTAGAGATTTAGGTGTTGAAAGTAAATAAATAAAAATAATGCATGACTTATTTGAACACTTTTATTGTATGTGAACATTTTAGTGGGATTATAAAACCCCCCAAAAACTGACATTGCTAAAAAAAAAAAAAAGAATCAAAATCAATGTTGTTATGAATTATTGACATAATTAAGTCTCCAATTACTTCACATCAAATATTACACTTTGAATTATTTATTTGGAAAAATATTGCAGATTTTTCCATTTTCTATGGCAAAAAAGGCATAAAACAAACAAAACATTCAAACTTATAATGTCCATCTAGAGATTTAGGTGTTGAAAGTAAATAAATAAAAATAATGCATGACTTATTTGAACACTTTTATTGTATGTGAACATTTTAGTGGGATTATAAAACCCCCCAAAAACTGACATTGCTAAAAAAAAAAAAATGAATCAAAATCAATGTTGTTATGAATTATTGACATAATTAAGTCTCCAATTACTTCACATCAAATATTACACTTTGAATTATTTATTTGGAAAAATATTGCAGATTTTTCCATTTTCTATGGCAAAAAAGGCATAAAACAAACAAAACATTCAAACTTATAATGTCCATCTAGAGATTTAGGTGTTGAAAGTAAATAAATAAAAATAATGCATGACTTATTTGAACACTTTTATTGTATGTGAACATTTTAGTGGGATTATAAAACCCCCTAAAAACTGACATTGCTAAAAAAAAAAAAAAATGAATCAAAATTAATGTTGTTATGAATTATTGACATAATTAAGTCTCCAATTACTTCACATCAAATATTACACTTTGAATTATTTATTGGGAAAAATGTTGCATATTTTGTGTGTTTGCCATAAAAAACTGTTTTCTATGACAAAAAAGGCATAAAACAAACAAAACAAAAAACATTCAAACTTATAATGTCCATCTAGAGATTTAGGTGTTGAAAGTAAATAAATAAAAATAATGCATGACTTATTTTAACACTTTTATTGTATGTGAACATTTTAGTGGGATTATAAAACCCCCCAAAAACTGACATTGCTAAAAAAAAAATAATAATGAATCAAAATTAATGTTGTTATGAATTGTTGACATATTTTAGGCTCCAATTACTTCACATCAAATATTACCATTTGAATTATTTATTTGGAAAAATATTGCAGATTTTTCCATTTTCTATGGCAAAAAAGGCATAAAACAAACAAAACATTCAAACTTATAATGTCCATCTAGAGATTTAGGTGTTGAAAGTAAATAAATAAAAATAATGCATGACTTATTTGAACACTTTTATTGTATGTGAACATTTTAGTGGGATTATAAAACCCCCCAAAAACTGACATTGCTAAAAAAAAAAATAATGAATCAAAATTAATGTTGTTATGAATTATTGACATAATTAAGTCTCCAATTACTTCACATCAAATATTACACTTTAAAATATTTATTTGGAAAAATATTGCAGATTTTTCCATTTTCTATGGCAAAAAAGGCATAAAACAAACAAAACAAAAAACATTCAAACTTATAATGTCCATCTAGAGATTTAGGTGTTGAAAGTAAATAAATAAAAATAATGCATGACTTATTTGAACACTTTTATTGTATGTGAACATTTTAGTGGGATTATAAAACCCCCCAAAAACTGACATTGCTAAAAAAATAAAAAAAAAGAATCAAAATCAATGTTGTTATGAATTATTGACATAATTAAGTCTCCAATTACTTCACATCAAATATTACACTTTGAATTATTTATTTGGAAAAATATTGCAGATTTTTCCATTTTCTATGGCAAAAAAGGCATAAAACAAAAAACATTCAAACTTATAATGTCCATCTAGAGATTTAGGTGTTGAAAGTAAATAAATAAAAATAAAATTTTAGTGAGATTATAAAACCCCCCAAAAACTGACATTGCTAAAAAAATAATAATGAATCAAAATTAATGTTGTTATGAATTATTGACATATTTAAGGCTCCAATTACTTCACATCAAATATTACACTTTAAAATATTTAATGGGAAAAATTGTGTGTGTTCGCTATAAAAAACAGTTTTCTATGACAATAAAGGCGTACAACAAAGAAAACAAAAACATTAAAACTTATAATTGACAGATTTTCAAAGTGGAATATTACATGTGAAGTAATTGGAGCCTCGAATAGGTCAAACATTCATAACTTTGTTTTTGATTCAATATTATTTTGGAATATTTGCTTAAAAATGAATGAGTCAAAATCAATATATTTTTTTAATGAATTATTGACATATTTAAGGCTCCAAAAATTTTGAATGGGAACCTTTTGGGTCCCTGTAAATGTCAACAGTTTTTGCCATTAAAAACAAGTTTTGACTAAACGGGCATGGGACACCAAAAAAAACCGTTATAAAGAAAAGATGCCATGAAACATTTAAAAAAAGTAAACCTTATATCAAGAGATAGATCTGAAGTTGAAAAAAAATATTAAAAAAATATATATAGTATTGTTTTTGAAAATAATACATATCAAAATGGCCGCCGCATGCTTTTGATTCTTCATTTTTTCAGTGGAAAAGCTTTGGACACAACCTGCTTTAACTAATGAACATTGTGGATTTGTTTAGCCTTTGATTACAACATTAGTCATTTAAAAGAGGAACTTAGTGCGCTACTATTTGTAGTTGCTTTTTATCCATGATTTAACTATGTTTACATCTGAATGCTAAAGCCTGCTAAAGGGTTGAAGCTAGCTCAAACGGCTAACTTCAGCTAACTTGTTGTTTCTGTCTAAACCGTGCCAGTAACTCTTAAATGTTTCACAAGAAGTATTATTTGTAACTATGGATATCATCAGGGGAAAACAGCAATAATTACAGTTAGCAGCTAATGCTAGCTAGCGAGATTTAGCCAAATGCTAACTACTGCAATAACTACAGTTAGCAGCTAATGCTAGCTAGCGAGATTTAGCCAAATGCTAACTGCTGCAAGCTAATGTCATCATTTCAAAAAGTGCTATTTTAACTTATTAAATGCTACGCAATGCAAAGATATTGAAATAGTGCTAGCTAGCAAGGCAAGTGGACCACAACCAACATGACGCCATGTTGTTGTGTGCCAGGCTCCGAGCTCATGCCCAAGGCCCTGTCCACGCGCATCGTGGGGGGCATCTGGTGGTTCTTCACCCTGATCATCATCTCCTCCTACACGGCCAACCTGGCCGCCTTCCTCACGGTGGAGAGAATGGACGCGCCCATCGACTCGGCCGACGACCTGGCCAAGCAGACCAGGATCGAGTACGGCGCCGTGAGGGACGGCTCCACCATGACCTTCTTCAAGGTGGGCTCCCGTTTGTTGTCGCTATGGATACTGACACATACGCACGCGCCGCCCACTTCATTAGGTACACAATCTATACATCCATTTTCCCTCCGCTTATCCGAGGTTGGGTCGCGGGGGCAGCAGCCTAAGCAGGGAAGCCTAGACTTCCCTCTCCCCAGCCACTTGGTCCAGCTCCTCCCGGGGGATCCAGAGGCGTTCCCAGGCCAGCCGGGAGACATAGTCTTCCCAACGTGTCCTGGGTCTTACCCTAAAACAACCTCAAGTGATGTGTTGGGCCACTCTAAATGACGTGGCGGGTGACAATAAATGATATGGTCGGCCAATTAGTAAATGATGTGGCGAGAGCCCTTAATTGAGGTGGCGGGCCATTTTAAATGATGTGGCGAGTTAGCTTAAATGAAGTGGTGGGCCACTCTAAATGATGTGGCGGGTGACAATAAATGGTCACCCGCCAATAAAGGGCAAGAGCCCTTAATTGAAGTGGCGGGCCATTTTAAGTGATGTGGCGGGTTAGCTTAAATGAAGTGGCGGGCCACTTTAAATGATGTGGCGGGTGACAATAAATGATATGGTCGGCCAATTAGTAAATGATGTGGCGAGAGCCCTTAATTGATGTGGCGGGGCATTTTAAATGATGTGGCGGGTTAGCTTAAATGAAGTGGCGGGTGACAATAAATGGTATGGCCGGCCAATTAGTAAATGATGTGGCGAGAGCCCTTAATTGAAGTGGCGGGCCAGGTTAAGTGATGTGGCGGGTTAGCTTAAATGAAGTGGCGGGCCACTCTAAATGACGTGGCGGGTGACAATAAATGATATGGTCGGCCAATTAGTAAATGATGTGGCGAGAGCCCTTAATTGATGTGACGGGCCATTTTAAGTGATGTGGCGGGTTAGCTTAAATGAAGTGGCGGGCCACTCTAAATGATGTAGCGGGTGACAATAAATGATATGGTCGGCCAATTAGTAAATGATGTGGCGAGAGCCCTTAATTGATGTGGCGGGGCATTTTAAATGATGTGGCGAGTTAGC
The DNA here is from genome assembly GCF_033978785.1 of Entelurus aequoreus. Lineage (NCBI taxonomy): Eukaryota > Metazoa > Chordata > Actinopteri > Syngnathiformes > Syngnathidae > Entelurus > Entelurus aequoreus. Next base: position 2,651,592 of record NC_084735.1, on the reverse strand, counting down.
TTAAATGAAGTGGTGGGCCACTCTAAATGATGTAGCGGGTGACAATAAATGGTATGGTCGGCCAATTAGTAAATGATGTGGCGAGAGCCCTTAATTGATGTGGCGGGTTAGCTTAAATGAAGTGGCGGGCCACTTTAAATTATGTAACGGGTGACGATAAATGATATGGTCGGCCAATTAGTAAATGATGTGGCAAGAGCCCTTAATTGATGTGGCAGGTTAGTTTAAATTATAATAATAATAATAATAATAATGGATTAGATTTTATATCGCAAGTGGCGGGCCACATTAAATGATGTAGTGGGCTAATTTACAGTACATGATGTAGCAGGTTAGTTTAAATGAAGTGGCGGGCCACATTAAATGATGTAGCGGGCTAATTTACAGTACATGATGTAGCAGGTTAGTTTAAATGAAGTGGCGGGCCACATTAAATGATGTAGCGGGCTAATTTACAGTACATGATGTAGCAGGTTAGTTTAAATGAAGTGGCAGGCCACTTTAGATTATTTGCCAGGCAACGATAAATGATGTGGCCGGCCAGTCAATAAATGATATGGCAAGCCACTTGAGTTGAGGTGGCAGGCTACATTATATGACATGGTGGGTCACTTTAAATGATGTGGCGGGCTACTTTAAATGATGTGGCGGGCCAATTTAAATGACGTGGCGGGCCACCTTATGTAATCTACCAGGCGACCACAATAAAAATATGGCCTGGCCAATCATTAAATGACGTGGTGAACCACTCTAATAGTTGTGATGGGTCAATTTAAATGATGTGGCCGGTTAGTTTAAATGAACCGGTGGGCCACATAAAATGGTGTGCCAAATGACGTGGCGTGCTGCTTTAAGTGATGTGTCGCAGGCAACAATAAATCATTTGGCGGGCCACCTTATATCATGTACTTGGCAACGACGATAAAAATCTGGCCTGGCCAATTGATAAATGACGTGGTAAGCCACTCTAATAGTTGTGGTGGGTCAATTTAAATAATGTGACGGGTTATCTTAAATGAAGCGGGTTAGCTTCATTAAATGATATGGCGGGCCTGGCCAATTAGTAAATTACGTGGCAGCCACATAATTGATGTGGCAGGTCATGTTAAATGATGTGGAAGGCCACTTGAAATTATGTGGTTGGCCAATTAATAAATTATTTGGTGGGTTAGCTTGAATGAAATATCAGGCCAATTAAATGATTCGGCGGACAATGTAAAATGATGTGGCAGGCCACATGAAATGATGGGGTTGGCCAAGTAATAAATGATGTGGCGGACCGCGTCAAATGATGTCACGAGCCACGTTGAATCATGGGGTGGGCCACCTCAAATGATGTGGCAGGCGATAATAAATTATCTGGCCAGCCAATTAGTAAATTATTTGGCGGGTTAGCGTAAATGAAATGGCAGGCCACAATAAAATATGTGGCGGACCACGTTAAATGATGTGCCAGGTCACATTAAATGATGTGCCAGGCCACATTACATGATGCGCTTGGCCAATTATTAAATGATGTGGCAGACCGTTTCAAATGATGTCACGAGCCACATTTAATCATGGGGTGGGCCACATTAAATGATGTGGCAGACCGCTTCAAATTATGTCACGAGCCACATTGAATCATGGGGTGGGCCACCTCAAATGATGTGGCAGGCGATAATAAATGATCTGGCCGGCCAATTAGTAAATTATGTGGCGGGTTAGCGTAAATGAAATGGCAGGCCACAATAAAATATGTGGCGGACCACATTAAATAATGTGCCAGGTCACATTAAATGATGTGCCAGGCCACAATAAATGATGCGCTTGGCCAATTATTAAATGATGTGGCAGACTGCGTCAAATGATGTCACGAGCCACATTGAATCATGGGGTGGGCCACCTCAAATGATGTGGCAGGCGATAATAAATGATCTGGCCGGCCAATTAGTAAATTATTTGGCGGGTTAGCGTAAATGATATGGCAGGCCACGATCAAATATGTGGCGGACCACGTTAAATGATGTGCCAGGTCACATTAAATGATGTGCCAGGCCACATTAAATTAATAAATTACGTGGCAAACCACCTTAATTGAGGTGGCGGGCCGCCTTAGATGATACGTCTGGCAACGATAAATACTGTGGCCGGTCAATTAATAAATGATGTGGCAAACCACATTAATTGAAGTGGCAGGCCACCTCAAATTTGACACTCGTGCTTGGCAGTGTGATCAGACACATGACCCCGAGGTGATTCCAACACGCAACCTTCTGATCTGGACCTCGCGTCCTTCCCCCGGCGCCACGTCTCGGCAGGGGCGACCTGCGCCGGGCTTCATCCTGGCAGATTGCATCCTGGGATTACGAGCGCCCGGATAAGAAGACGGCCTCTGTTTGATGGCTCCAACAAATTGAATCAGCCGGATTAGATTTAGAGCACAGCTGCCCCCGTTTGGTCTGATTTAACGTTCTCACACACACACACACACACACACACACACACACACACACACACACACACACACACACACACACACACACACACACACACACACACACACACACACACACACACACACACACACACACACACACACATATAAATGTCTTGCCTACTTTGTGTGGACCCACGTTTAGTTAGTAGGTTGTGAGGGCCCCCCTTTCCACTATAGCTAGAATGATGAAAAATATATATCTAGCCCTAGATGGGAGTAGAGAGTTGCAACTAGGGATGTCCGATAATGGCTTTTCGCCGATATCCGATATTCCGATATTGTCCAACTCTTTAATTACCGATACCGATATCAACCGATATATGCAGTCGTGGAATTAACACATTATTATGCCTAATTTGGACAACCAGGTATGGTGAAGATAAGGTACTTTTTAAAAAAATTAATAAAATAAGATAAATAAATTAAAAACATTTTCTTGAATAAAAAAGAAAGTAAAACAATATAAAAACAGTTACATAGAAACTAGTAATGAATGAAAATGAGTAAAATGAAGTGTTAAAGGTTAGTACTATTAGTGGAGCAGCAGCACGCACAATCATGTGTGCTTACGGACTGTATCCCTTGCAGACTGTATTGATATATATTGATATATAATGTAGGAACCAGAATATTAATAACAGAAAGAAACAACCCTTTTGTGTGAATGAGTGTAAATGGGGGGAGGGAGGTTTTTTGGGGTTGGAGCACTAATTGTAAGTGTATCTTGTGTTTTTTATGTTGATTTAAAAAAATTAAAAACAAAAAAAAAAAAAAAAACGATACCGATAATATTTTTTTTGGGTTGGTGCACTAATCGTAAGTGTATCTTGTGTTTTTTATGTTGATTTAATTAAAAAATTTAAAAAATTTAAAAAAACGATACCGATAATATTTTTTTTGGGTTGGTACACTAATCGTAAGTGTATCTTGTGTTTTTTATGTTGATTTAATTAAAAAAATTTAAAAAATGTAAAAAAACGATACCGATAATATTTTTTTTGGGTTGGTGCACTAATCGTAAGTGTATCTTGTGTTTTTTATGTTGATTTAATTAAAAAATTAAATTAAAAAAAAAACAAACGATACCGATAATATTTTTTTTGGGTTGGTGCACTAATCGTAAGTGTATATTGTGTTTTTTATGTTGATTTAATTAAAAAATTAAATTAAAAAAAACAAAAACGATACCGATAATATTTTTTTTGGGTTGGTGCACTAATCGTAAGTGTATCTTGTGTTTTTTATGTTGATTTAATTAAAAAATTAAATTTAAAAAAAAAAAAACGATACCGATAATATTTTTTTTGGGGTGGTGCACTAATCGTAAGTGTATCTTATGTTTTTTATGTTGATTTAAAAAAATTAAAAAAAAAACAAAAAAAACAAAACGATACCGATAATATTTTTTTTGGGTTGGTGCACTAATCGTAAGTGTATCTTGTGTTTTTTATGTTGATTTAAAAAAATTTTTTTTAAAAAACAAAAAAAAAACCGATACCGATAATATTTTTTTGGGGTTGGTGCACTAATCGTAAGTGTATCTTGTGTTTTTTTATGTTGATTTAATAAAAAAATTTTAAAAAATAATTAAAAAAAAAACCATACCGATAATATTTTTTTTGGGTTGGTGCACTAATCGTAAGTGTATCTTGTGTTTTTTATGTTGATTTAATTAAAAAATTTAAAACAATTTAAAAAAAACGATACCGATAATATTTTTTTTGGGTTGGTGCACTAATCGTAAGTGTATCTTGTGTTTTTTATGTTGATTTAATTAAAAAATTTAAAAAAATTTAAAAAAAAAACGATACCGATAATATTTTTTTTGGGTTGGTGCACTAATCGTAAGTGTATCTTGTGTTTTTTATGTTGATTTAAAAAAAAAAAACAAACAAACAAAAAAAAAAAACGATACCGATAATATTTTTTTGGGTTGGTGCACTAATCGTAAGTGTATCTTGTGTTTTTTTATGTTGATTTAATAAAAAAATTTAAAAAAAATAATTAAAAAAAAAACCATACCGATAATATTTTTTTTGGGTTGGTGCACTAATCGTAAGTGTATCTTGTGTTTTTTATGTTGATTTAATTAAAAAAATTAAAAAAATGTAAAAAAACGATACCGATAATATTTTTTTTTGGGTTGGTGCACTAATCGTAAGTGTATCTTGTGTTTTTTATGTTGATTTAATTAAAAAATTTAATTAAAAAAAAAAAAAACGATACCGATAATATTTTTTTTGGGTTGGTGCACTAATCGTAAGTGTATATTGTGTTTTTTATGTTGATTTAATTAAAAAATTAAATTATAAAAAACAAAAACGATACCGATAATATTTTTTTTGGGTTGGTGCACTAATCGTAAGTGTATCTTGTGTTTTTTATGTTGATTTAATTAAAAAATTTAAAACAAATTTTAAAAAAACGATACCGATAATATTTTTTTTGGGTTGGTGCACTAATCGTAAGTGTATCTTGTGTTTTTTATGTTGATTTAATTAAAAAATTTAAATTTAAAAAAAAAAAAACGATACCGATAATATTTTTTTTGGGTTGGTGCACTAATCGTAAGTGTATCTTGTGTTTTTTATGTTGATTTAAAAAATTTTTTTTTAAAAAACAAAAAAAAAACCGATACCGATAATATTTTTTTGGGGTTGGTGCACTAATCGTAAGTGTATCTTGTGTTTTTTTATGTTGATTTAATAAAAAAATTTAAAAAAATAATTAAAAAAAAAACCATACCGATAATATTTTTTTTGGGTTGGTGCACTAATCGTAAGTGTATCTTGTGTTTTTTATGTTGATTTAATTAAAAAATTTAAAACAATTTAAAAAAAACGATACCGATAATATTTTTTTTGGGTTGGTGCACTAATCGTAAGTGTATCTTGTGTTTTTTATGTTGATTTAATTAAAAAATTTAAAATTTTTTTTAAAAAAAACGATACCGATAATATTTTTTTTGGGTTGGTGCACTAATCGTAAGTGTATCTTGTGTTTTTTATGTTGATTTAAAAAAAAAAAAAAAAAAAAAAAAAAAAAAAACGATACCGATAATATTTTTTTGGGTTGGTGCACTAATCGTAAGTGTATCTTGTGTTTTTTTATGTTGATTTAATAAAAAATTTTAAAAAAAATAATTAAAAAAAAAACCATACCGATAATATTTTTTTTGGGTTGGTGCACTAATCGTAAGTGTATCTTGTGTTTTTTATGTTGATTTAATTAAAAAATTTAAAACAAATTTTTAAAAAACGATACCGATAATATTTTTTTTGGGTTGGTGCACTAATCGTAAGTGTATCTTGTGTTTTTTATGTTGATTTAATTAAAAAATTTAAATTTAAAAAAAAAAAAACGATACCGATAATATTTTTTTTGGGTTGGTGCACTAATCGTAAGTGTATCTTGTGTTTTTTATGTTGATTTAATTAAAAAATTAAATTAAAAAAAAAAAAAACGATACCGATAATATTTTTTTTGGGTTGGTGCACTAATCGTAAGTGTATCTTGTGTTTTTTATGTTGATTTAATTAAAAAATTTAAATTAAAAAAAAAAAAAACGATACCGATAATATTTTTTTTGGGTTGGTGCACTAATCGTAAGTGTATCTTGTGTTTTTTATGTTGATTTAATTAAAAAATTTAATTAAAAAAAAAAAAAACGATACCGATAATATTTTTTTTGGGTTGGTGCACTAATCGTAAGTGTATCTTGTGTTTTTTATGTTGATTTAATTAAAAAATTAAATGAAAATTAAAAAAAACGATACCGATAATATTTTTTTTGGGTTGGTGCACTAATCGTAAGTGTATATTGTGTTTTTTATGTTGATTTAATTAAAAAATTAAATTAAAAAAAAAAAAAAACGATACCGATAATATTTTTTTTGGGTTGGTGCACTAATCGTAAGTGTATCTTATGTTTTTTATGTTGATTTAAAAAAATTAAAAAAAAACAAAACAAAACAAAACGATACCGATAATATTTTTTTTGGGTTGGTGCACTAATCGTAAGTGTATCTTGTGTTTTTTATGTTGATTTAAAAAATTTAAAAAAAACAAACAAAAAAAAAAACGATACCGATAATAATTTTTTTGGGTTGGTGCACTAATCGTAAGTGTATCTTGTGTTTTTTTTATGTTGATTTAATAAAAAAATTAAAAAAAATAATTAAAAAAAAAACCATACCGATAATATTTTTTTTGGGTTGGTGCACTAATCGTAAGTGTATCTTGTGTTTTTTATGTTGATTTAATTAAAAAATTTAAAACAATTTTAAAAAAAACGATACCGATAATATTTTTTTTGGGTTGGTGCACTAATCGTAAGTGTATCTTGTGTTTTTTATGTTGATTTAATTAAAAAATTTTAAAAATTTTTAAAAAAAAACGATACCGATAATATTTTTTTTGGGTTGGTGCACTAATCGTAAGTGTATCTTGTGTTTTTTATGTTGATTAAAAAAAAAAAAAAAAAAAAAAAAAAAAAAAAAAAACGATACCGATAATATTTTTTTTGGGTTGGTGCACTAATCGTAAGTGTATCTTGTGTTTTTTTATGTTGATTTAATAAAAAAATTTAAAAAAAATAATTTAAAAAAAAACCATACCGATAATATTTTTTTTGGGTTGGTGCACTAATCGTAAGTGTATCTTGTGTTTTTTATGTTGATTTAATTAAAAAATTTAAAACAAATTTTTAAAAAACGATACCGATAATATTTTTTTTGGGTTGGTGCACTAATCGTAAGTGTATCTTGTGTTTTTTATGTTGATTTAATTAAAAAATTTAAATTTAAAAAAAAACAAACGATACCGATAATATTTTTTTTGGGTTGGTGCACTAATCGTAAGTGTATCTTGTGTTTTTTATGTTGATTTAATTAAAAAATTAAATTAAAAAAAAAAAAAACGATACCGATAATATTTTTTTTGGGTTGGTGCACTAATCGTAAGTGTATCTTGTGTTTTTTATGTTGATTTAATTAAAAAATTAAATAAAAAAAACAAAAAACGATACCGATAATATTTTTTTTGGGTTGGTGCACTAATCGTAAGTGTATATTGTGTTTTTTATGTTGATTTAATTAAAAAATTAAATTAAAAAAAAAAAAAACGATACCGATAATATTTTTTTTGGGTTGGTGCACTAATCGTAAGTGTATCTTGTGTTTTTTATGTTGATTTAATTAAAAAATTAAATTTAAAAAAAAAAAAACGATACCGATAATATTTTTTTTGGGTTGGTGCACTAATCGTAAGTGTATCTTATGTTTTTTATGTTGATTTAAAAAAATTAAAAAAAAACAAAACAAAACAAAACGATACCGATAATATTTTTTTTGGGTTGGTGCACTAATCGTAAGTGTATCTTGTGTTTTTTATGTTGATTTAAAAAATTTAAAAAAAACAAACAAAAAAAAAAACGATACCGATAATATTTTTTTTGGGTTGGTGCACTAATCGTAAGTGTATCTTGTGTTTTTTTTATGTTGATTTAATAAAAAAATTAAAAAAAATAATTTAAAAAAAAAACATACCGATAATATTTTTTTTGGGTTGGTGCACTAATCGTAAGTGTATCTTGTGTTTTTTATGTTGATTTAATTAAAAAATTTAAAACAATTTTAAAAAAAACGATACCGATAATATTTTTTTTGGGTTGGTGCACTAATCGTAAGTGTATCTTGTGTTTTTTATGTTGATTTAATTAAAAAATTTTAAAATTTTTAAAAAAAAAACGATACCGATAATATTTTTTTTGGGTTGGTGCACTAATCGTAAGTGTATCTTGTGTTTTTTATGTTGATTTAAAAAAAAAAAAAAAAAAAAAAAAAAAAAAAAACGATACCGATAATATTTTTTTTGGGTTGGTGCACTAATCGTAAGTGTATCTTGTGTTTTTTTATGTTGATTTAATAAAAAAATTTAAAAAAAATAATTTAAAAAAAAACCATACCGATAATATTTTTTTTGGGTTGGTGCACTAATCGTAAGTGTATCTTGTGTTTTTTATGTTGATTTAATTAAAAAATTTAAAACAAATTTTTAAAAAACGATACCGATAATATTTTTTTTGGGTTGGTGCACTAATCGTAAGTGTATCTTGTGTTTTTTATGTTGATTTAATTAAAAAATTTAAATTTAAAAAAAAACAAACGATACCGATAATATTTTTTTTGGGTTGGTGCACTAATCGTAAGTGTATCTTGTGTTTTTTATGTTGATTTAATTAAAAAATTAAATTAAAAAAAAAAAAAACCATACCGATAATATTTTTTTTGGGTTGGTGCACTAATCGTAAGTGTATCTTGTGTTTTTTATGTTGATTTAATTAAAAAATTAAATAAAAAAAACAAAAAACGATACCGATAATATTTTTTTTGGGTTGGTGCACTAATCGTAAGTGTATATTGTGTTTTTTATGTTGATTTAATTAAAAAATTAAATTAAAAAAAAAAAAAACGATACCGATAATATTTTTTTTGGGTTGGTGCACTAATCGTAAGTGTATCTTGTGTTTTTTATGTTGATTTAATTAAAAAATTAAATTTAAAAAAAAAAAAACGATACCGATAATATTTTTTTTGGGTTGGTGCACTAATCGTAAGTGTATCTTATGTTTTTTATGTTGATTTAAAAAAATTAAAAAAAACCAAAACAAAACAAAACGATACCGATAATATTTTTTTTGGGTTGGTGCACTAATCGTAAGTGTATCTTGTGTTTTTTATGTTGATTTAAACAATTTTTTTTAAAAAAACAACAAAAAAAACGATACCGATAATATTTTTTTTGGGTTGGTGCACTAATCGTAAGTGTATCTTGTGTTTTTTTTATGTTGATTTAATAAAAAAATTTAAAAAAATAATTTAAAAAAAAACCATACCGATAATATTTTTTTTGGGTTGGTGCACTAATCGTAAGTGTATCTTGTGTTTTTTATGTTGATTTAATTAAAAAATTTAAAACAATTTAAAAAAAAACGATACCGATAATATTTTTTTTGGGTTGGTGCACTAATCGTAAGTGTATCTTGTGTTTTTTATGTTGATTTAATTAAAATTTTTTAAAAAATTTAAAAAAAAAACGATACCGATAATATTTTTTTTGGGTTGGTGCACTAATCGTAAGTGTATCTTGTGTTTTTTATGTTGATTTAAAAAAAAAAAAAAAAAAAAAAAAAAAAAAAACGATACCGATAATATTTTTTTTGGGTTGGTGCACTAATCGTAAGTGTATCTTGTGTTTTTTTTTATGTTGATTTAATAAAAAAATTTAAAAAAAAAACCGAAAAAAAAAAACCATACCGATAATATTTTTTTTGGGTTGGTGCACTAATCGTAAGTGTATCTTGTGTTTTTTATGTTGATTTAATTAAAAAATTTAAAACAATTTTAAAAAAACGATACCGATAATATTTTTTTTGGGTTGGTGCACTAATCGTAAGTGTATCTTGTGTTTTTTATGTTGATTTAATTAAAAAATTTAATTTTTAAAAAAAAAAAACGATACCGATAATAATTTTTTTGGGTTGGTGCACTAATCATAAGTGTATCTTGTGTTTTTTATGTTGATTTAATTAAAAAATTAAATTAAAAAAAAAAAAAACGATACCGATAATATTTTTTTTGGGTTGGTGCACTAATCGTAAGTGTATATTGTGTTTTTTATGTTGATTTAATTAAAAAATTAAATTAAAAAAAAAAAAAACGATACCGATAATATTTTTTTTGGGTTGGTGCACTAATCGTAAGTGTATCTTGTGTTTTTTATGTTGATTTAATTAAAAAATTAAATTAAAAAAAAAAAAAACGATACCGATAATATTTTTTTTGGGTTGGTGCACTAATCGTAAGTGTATATTGTGTTTTTTATGTTGATTTAATTAAAAAATTAAATTTAAAAAAAAAAAAACGATACCGATAATATTTTTTTTGGGTTGGTGCACTAATCGTAAGTGTATCTTGTGTTTTTTATGTTGATTTAAAAAAAAAACAAAAAAAAATTAAAAAAAAAAAACGATACCGATAATATTTTTTTTGGGTTGGTGCACTAATCGTAAGTGTATCTTGTGTTTTTTTATGTTGATTTAATAAAAACAATTTAAAAAATAATTTTAAAAAAAACCATACCGATAATATTTTTTTTGGGTTGGTGCACTAATCGTAAGTGTATCTTGTGTTTTTTATGTTGATTTAAAAAAATTTAAAAAAATAAAAAAAACAAAAAACGATACCGATAATATTTTTTTTGGGTTGGTGCACTAATCGTAAGTGTATCTTGTGTTTTTTTATGATGATTTAATAAAAATTTTTTTAAAAAAAACAAAAAAAAAACCATACCGATAATATTTTTTTTGGGTTGGTGCACTAATCGTAAGTGTATCTTGTGTTTTTTTATGTTGATTTAATTAAAAAAATTTTAAAAAATTTTAAAAAACGATACCGATAATATTTTTTTTGGGTTGGTGCACTAATCGTAAGTGTATCTTGTGTTTTTTATGTTGATTTAATAAAAAAATTTAAATTTTTTTTAAAAAAACGATACCGATAATATTTTTTTTGGGTTGGTGCACTAATCGTAAGTGTATCTTGTGTTTTTTATGTTGATTTAATTAAAAAATTAAAAAAAAAAAAAAAAAAACCATACCGATAATATTTTTTTTGGGTTGGTGCACTAATCGTAAGTGTATCTTGTGTTTTTTATGTTGATTTAAAAAAATTTAAAAAAATTAAAAAAACAAAAAACGATACCGATAATATTTTTTTTGGGTTGGTGCACTAATCGTAAGTGTATATTGTGTTTTTTATGTTGATTTAATTAAAAAATTAAATTAAAAAAAAAAAAAACGATACCGATAATATTTTTTTTGGGTTGGTGCACTAATCGTAAGTGTATCTTGTGTTTTTTATGTTGATTTTAAAAAAAAACTAAAAAAAATTTTAAAAAAAAAACGATACCGATAATATTTTTTTTGGGTTGGTGCACTAATCGTAAGTGTATCTTGTGTTTTTTTATGTTGATTTAATAAAAACAATTTAAAAAATAATTTAAAAAAAAACCATACCGATAATATTTTTTTTGGGTTGGTGCACTAATCGTAAGTGTATCTTGTGTTTTTTATGTTGATTTAAAAAAATTTAAAAAAATAAAAAAAACAAAAAACGATACCGATAATATTTTTTTTGGGTTGGTGCACTAATCGTAAGTGTATCTTGTGTTTTTTTATGATGATTTAATAAATTTTAAAAAAAAAAAAAAAAAAAAAAACCATACCGATAATATTTTTTTTGGGTTGGTGCACTAATCGTAAGTGTATCTTGTGTTTTTTTATGTTGATTTAATTAAAAAAAATTTAAAAATTTTTAAAAAACGATACCGATAATATTTTTTTTGGGTTGGTGCACTAATCGTAAGTGTATCTTGTGTTTTTTATGTTGATTTAATAAAAAAATTTAAATTTTTTTTAAAAAAACGATACCGATAATATTTTTTTTGGGTTGGTGCACTAATCGTAAGTGTATCTTGTGTTTTTTATGTTGATTTAATTAAAAAATTAAAAAAACCAAAAAAAAAACCATACCGATAATATTTTTTTTGGGTTGGTGCACTAATCGTAAGTGTATCTTGTGTTTTTTATGTTGATTTAAAAAAATTTAAAAAAATTAAAAAAACAAAAAACGATACCGATAATATTTTTTTTGGGTTGGTGCACTAATCGTAAGTGTATATTGTGTTTTTTATGTTGATTTAATTAAAAAATTAAATTTAAAAAAAAAAAAACGATACCGATAATATTTTTTTTGGGTTGGTGCACTAATCGTAAGTGTATCTTGTGTTTTTTATGTTGATTTAAAAAAAAAACTAAAAAAAATTAAAAAAAAAAAACGATACCGATAATATTTTTTTTGGGTTGGTGCACTAATCGTAAGTGTATCTTGTGTTTTTTTATGTTGATTTAATAAAAACAATTTAAAAAATAATTTTAAAAAAAACCATACCGATAATATTTTTTTTGGGTTGGTGCACTAATCGTAAGTGTATCTTGTGTTTTTTATGTTGATTTAAAAAAATTTAAAAAAATAAAAAAAACAAAAAACGATACCGATAATATTTTTTTTGGGTTGGTGCACTAATCGTAAGTGTATCTTGTGTTTTTTTATGATGATTTAATAAATTTTTTTTTAAAAAAAACAAAAAAAAAACCATACCGATAATATTTTTTTTGGGTTGGTGCACTAATCGTAAGTGTATCTTGTGTTTTTTTATGTTGATTTAATTAAAAAAAATTTAAAAAATTTTAAAAAACGATACCGATAATATTTTTTTTGGGTTGGTGCACTAATCGTAAGTGTATCTTGTGTTTTTTATGTTGATTTAATAAAAAAATTTAAATTTATTTTAAAAAAACGATACCGATAATATTTTTTTTGGGTTGGTGCACTAATCGTAAGTGTATCTTGTGTTTTTTATGTTGATTTAATTAAAAAATTAAAAAAACCAAAAAAAAAACCATACCGATAATATTTTTTTTGGGTTGGTGCACTAATCGTAAGTGTATCTTGTGTTTTTTATGTTGATTTAAAAAAATTTTAAAAAATTAAAAAAACAAAAAACGATACCGATAATATTTTTTTTGGGTTGGTGCACTAATCGTAAGTGTATATTGTGTTTTTTATGTTGATTTAATTAAAAAATTAAATTAAAAAAAAAAAAAACGATACCGATAATATTTTTTTTGGGTTGGTGCACTAATCGTAAGTGTATCTTGTGTTTTTTATGTTGATTTAAAAAAAAAACTAAAAAAAATTAAAAAAAAAAAACGATACCGATAATATTTTTTTTGGGTTGGTGCACTAATCGTAAGTGTATCTTGTGTTTTTTTATGTTGATTTAATAAAAACAATTTAAAAAATAATTTTAAAAAAAACCATACCGATAATATTTTTTTTGGGTTGGTGCACTAATCGTAAGTGTATCTTGTGTTTTTTATGTTGATTTAAAAAAATTTAAAAAAATAAAAAAAACAAAAAACGATACCGATAATATTTTTTTTGGGTTGGTGCACTAATCGTAAGTGTATCTTGTGTTTTTTTATGATGATTTAATAAATTTTTTTTTTAAAAAAACAAAAAAAAAACCATACCGATAATATTTTTTTTGGGTTGGTGCACTAATCGTAAGTGTATCTTGTGTTTTTTTATGTTGATTTAATTAAAAAAATTTTAAAAATTTTTAAAAAACGATACCGATAATATTTTTTTTGGGTTGGTGCACTAATCGTAAGTGTATCTTGTGTTTTTTATGTTGATTTAATAAAAAAATTTAATTTTTTTTTAAAAAAACGATACCGATAATATTTTTTTTGGGTTGGTGCACTAATCGTAAGTGTATCTTGTGTTTTTTATGTTGATTTAATTAAAAAATTAAAAAAACCAAAAAAAAAACCATACCGATAATATTTTTTTTGGGTTGGTGCACTAATCGTAAGTGTATCTTGTGTTTTTTATGTTGATTTAAAAAAATTTAAAAAAATTAAAAAAACAAAAAACGATACCGATAATATTTTTTTTGGGTTGGTGCACTAATCGTAAGTGTATCTTGTGTTTTTTTATGATGATTTAATAAAAAAAATTAAAAAAAAAACAAAAAAAAAAACGATACCGATAATATTTTTTTTGGGTTGGTGCACTAATCGTAAGTGTATCTTGTGTTTTTTATGTTGATTTAATAAAAAAATAAAAAAATAAAAAAACGATACTGATAATAAAAAAAAACGATACCAATAATTAAATTTTAAAACATTTATCGGACATCCCTAGTTGCAACCTCACTTCAGAATGCAAAACACACAAATTAAAAAAAATATTTGACTTCTGTAGTTGTGAGGACCAGGCAAATGTCCTCACAAGTCAAAAGATCCTCACAGAAAGGGTGGTTTATCAAGTGTATGTCCACACAAGGACGGTGAGACAAGTGCACACACGCACGCACACACACACACACACACACACACACACACACACACACACACACACACACACACACACACACACACACACGCACACTCATATTTTTATGTGTGTGGCAGAAATCCAAGATCTCCACCTACGAGAAGATGTGGGCCTTCATGAGCAGCAGGAAGACCACGGCCCTGGTCAAGAACAACCGGGAGGGCATCACCCGCGTGCTCACCACCGACTACGCCATGCTGATGGAGTCCACCAGCATCGAGTACATCAGCCAGAGGAACTGTAACCTCACGCAGATCGGAGGACTCATCGACTCCAAGGGCTACGGCGTGGGGACGCCAATAGGTGAGAGAAGTGACAACAGTTCTTCAAAAGTCTTTTCAGGGACAACTACGGACCGATTGAGTCAATTATTGACAAAAACCTGCGTCCAAAGTAGGGATGGGTCCACATTTGAGCCGATATGGCACCAATTTTGGTGCCATTTTCAGTGATAAATAGCATCATTGTCTATAAAATTGTCATAAGTACACCTCTGCATAGCATTGCATTCTTATTAAGTGTAAAGAAAACACACCGGTCTTTCCTCGCCTTCTTCAGTTACGCCGAGCGCTACGTACGCTTCGCCGTATTCTAGTACGGAAAAACAAGCACGCCTCCACCGTGTCCCCCGCCCCGGCATCGAACCGTCACCCTCGCTATTTGAGAAGGACTGTGCGACGACAAGTTGCAATTGCGGTTTCAAATCCAAGACGTTAGATGGTGGTGGTGTACCGTTTATGTTGTGTTGGCTATTTAGTTCAGTCTTGTGTTGCGCCCTACAAAACGTACATACTCTAAGTATTGTACTTATGACACACCAGTTATTTGATTGTGACGTCCATCCTAGTCGTAGTTTTTATCAGCAAATTTGAAGGTGTTGAAATCGCCATGTGAAATCGCTAATGCTAATCAGTAGCCTGTCTATGGGAAAGCCAATGTATATTAGCATCAAGCTAGCGCGGATTCGGAAAAGCGTTTCTTGGTTAGCATTGAAAATTGAAACCGGGCGTGTAACGTCTATCTTTGTTGGATTTGTGGAGAATTTTTATTTTTTTAGTTTTATATATATATATATAATATTTTTTTAAATTGTATTTATATTTTGCAGCTTGAATTTGTTTTATTAGTTTTTTATCGTTTTAGTATGTTTTTCTTCTGTGATATGGATCCCCCTGGGTCTGAAATAAAACATTACTAATGATTAGTCGTAGTTTTTGTCAACAAATTTGGAGGTGTTGAAATCGCCATGTAAAATCGCTAATGCTAATCAGTAGCATGTCTATGGGAAACCCAATGTATATTAGCATCAAGCTAGCGCGGTTTCAGAAAAGTGTTTCTTGGTCGGCATTGAAAATTTAAACCGGGCGTGTAACGTCTATCTTTGTTGGATTTGTGGAGTGTTTTTTTTTTTTAGTTATATATATATATATATATATATATATATATATATATATATATATATATATATATATATATATATATACAAATTTTTTATTTATTTTATTTATATTTTGCTGCTTGAATTTATTTTATTTTGTTTTTTATCGTTGTAGTATGTTTTTCTTCTGCGATGTGAATCCCCCTGGGTCTGAAATAAAAAATAAAAAATGACTAATTATTAGTTGTAGTTTTTGTCAACAAATTTGGAGGTGTTGAAATCGCCATGTAAAATCGCTAATGCTAACCAGTAGCATGTCTATGGGAAAGCCAATGTATATTAGCATCAAGCTAGCGCAGTTTCGGAAAAGTGTTTCTTGGACGGCATTGAAAATTGAAACCGGGCGTGTAACGTCTATCTTTGTTGGATTTGTGGAGTGTTTTTTTTTAGTTATATATATATATATATATATATATATATATATATATATATATATATACACACACAACATTTTTATTTATTTTATTTATATTTTGCTGCTTGAATTTATTTTATTTTGTTTTTTATCATGGTAGTATGTTTTTCTTCTGCGATATGGATCCCCCTGGGTCTGAAATAAAAAATAAAAAATGACTAATGATTAGTTGTAGTTTTTGTCAACAAATTTGGGGGTGTTGAAATCGCCATGTAAAATCGCTAATGCTAACCAGTAGCATGTCTATGGGAAAGCCAATGTATATTAGTATCAAGCTAGCGCGAATTCGGAAAAGCGTTTCTTGGTTAGCATTGAAAATTGAAACCGGGCGTGTAACGTCTATCTTTGTTGGATTTGTGGAGAATTTTTATTTTTTTAGTTTTATATATATATATATATATATATATATATATATATATATATATATATATATAATATTTTTTTAAATTGTATTTATATTTTGCAGCTTGAATTTATTTTATTAGTTTTTTATCGTTGTAGTATGTTTTTCTTCTGTGATATGGATCCCCCTGGGTCTGAAATAAAACATAAAAATTACTAATGATTAGTTGTAGTTTTTGTCAACAAATTTGGAGGTGTTGAAATCGCCATGTAAAATCGCTAATGCTAATCAGTAGCCTGTCTATGGGAAAGCCAATGTATATTAGTATCAAGCTAGCGCGGATTCGGAAAAGCGTTTCTTGGTTAGCATTGAAATTTGAAACCGGGCGTGTAACGTCTATCTTTGTTGGATTTGTGGAGAATTTTTTTATTTATTTTTTTATTTATATATATATATATATATATATATATATATAATATTTTTTTAAATTGTATTTATATTTTATATATATATAATATTTTTTTAAATTTTATTTATATTTTGCAGCTTGAATTTATTTTATTTGTTTTTTTATCGTTTTAGTATGTTTTTCTTCTGCGATATGGATCCCCCTGGGTCTGAAATAAAACATAAAACATTACTAATGATTAGTTGTAGTTTTTGTCAACAAATTTGGAGGTGTTGAAATCGCCATGTAAAATCGCTAATGCTAACCAGTAGCATGTCTATGGGAAACCCAATGTATATTAGCATCAAGCTAGCGCAGTTTCGGAAAAGTGTTTCTTGGACGGCATTGAAAATTGAAACCGGGCGTGTAACGTCTATCTTTGTTGGATTTGTGGAGAATTTTTATTTTTTTATTTTTATATATATATATATATATATATATATATATATATATATATATATATATATATACATATATATATATATATATATATATATATATATATATATATATATATATATATATATATATATATATATATATATATATATATATATATATATATATATATATACTGTATATACAAAATTTGTATTTATTTTATTTATATTTTGCTGCTTGAATTTCTTTTATTAGTTTTTTATCATTCTGTGATATGGATCCCCCAGGGATGCTAATCAGTAGCATGTCTATGGGGAAAGCCATTGTATATTAGCATCAAGCTAGCGCAGTTCCGGGAAAAGCGTTTCTTGGTGGGCGTTGAAAATTGAAACCGGGGCGTGACGTCCGGATTCGGCACCCATCCCTAGTCCCAAGGCGTGACCTCCCGCTCATGTGGTCCAGGTTCTCCGTACCGGGACAAGGTGACCATCGCCATCCTGCAGCTCCAGGAGGAGGGTAAGCTGCACATGATGAAGGAGAAGTGGTGGCGAGGCAACGGTTGCCCGGAGGAGGACAACAAGGAGGCCAACGCTTTGGGCGTGGAGAACATCGGCGGCATCTTCATCGTGCTGGCCGCCGGCCTGGTCCTCTCCGTGTTCGTGGCCATCGGCGAGTTCATCTACAAAGCTCGCCGGAACGCCGACATCGAGGAGGTGAGGCGGGCGCGTCGACAGGAAGTGGCGGCATTAACCGCGTCTTTCTCCTCCTTTGTTTGTGTCTCTGCATGCTGCCAGGCCTTTTGTTTCTTTTACGGGGTGCAGTCCAGACAGTTTCAGCGGCGCGGCTCCGCCTCCTCCTCGGGCACTTCCTTGTCCACTGACCTGGAGAGCGGCAGGCTGCTCGGCGATGACACTGAGTAACCATGGCAACTGTAGATGATAGGTTTGTCCAACCTAAGCAGGTCTTCTGATCTTTTCCCCCCCAAACTCCCTTTGGACCTGATCCTGTTGACCTTTCACCCTGCTTTCCTTGGACACACACACACACACACAGACACACACAGACACACACACACACACACACACACACACACACACACACACACACACACACACACACACACACACACACACACACACACACACACACACACACACACACACACATTTGTGTATTTCTTACCTTCTTGAGACCCTCCGAATAATGCCTCCCTCTTTAGGACCAGCCTTTCTAGATATATAAAGAAGTGTATTTACAACATTAATAATATATTCAAACTATGCAAATATAAAAAAGCTTGTTGTGAAAAATGTGTTGGAATCTCACAGGAAAAAAGGTCACAATTTCACAGGGAAAACGTAGAATTTTGTCAGTGTCATAATAAAAGTCGTCGTTTTAATCTGCGCAAGTCGAAATTTTGACAAGGAAAACTGAAAATTCAATCCAATCCGATCCACTTTATTTGTGTCGCACATTTACACAACAGAAATGTTTCCAAAGTGCTGCACAACAATATTCAAATATTATCCTTAGCTCCACCAATGACTGAATAAAAACCAAAAAAATAAAAAATAAATACAAAACCAATATAAAAATAAATATGATTATAAACGATTTTAAAGGGTAAAACTAGGGATGTTGATGATGATGATCGGCAGGCCGATATTATCGGCCGATAAATGTGTTAAAATGTAATATCGTAAATTATCGGTATCGTTTTTTTTATTATCGGTATCGGTTTATTTTATTTATTTATTTATTTTTTATTAAATCAACATAAAAAACACAAGATACACTTACAATTAATGCACCAACCCAAAAGGGTTGTTTCTTTCTGTTATTAATATTCTGCTTCCTACATTATATATCAATATATATCAATACAGTCTGCAAGGGATACAGTCCGTAAACTAGTAATTAATGAAAATTAGAGATGTCGGCCTGCCGATAATATTGGCAGGCCGATATTATCGGTCGATAAATGCTTTAAAATGTAATATCGGAAATTATCGGTATCGTTTTTTTTATTACCGGTATCGTTTTTTTAAATTTTATTTTTTATTAAAACAACATAAGAACACAACATACACTTACAATTAGTGCACCAACCCAAAAAACCTCCCTCCCCCCATTTCTTTCTGTTATCAATATTCTGCTTCCTACATTATATATCAATATATATCAATACAGTCTGCAAGGGATACAGTCCGTAAGCACACATGATTGTGCGTGCTGCTGCTCCACTAATAGTACTAACCTTTAACAGATAATGTTACTCATTTTCATTCATTACTAGTTTCTATGTAACTGTTTTTATATTGTTTTACTTTCTTTTTTATTCAAGAAAATGTTTTTAATTTATTTATCTTATTTTATTTTATAATTTTTTTTTTTAAAAGTACCTTATCTTCACCATACCTGGTTGTCCAAATTAGACATAATAATGTGTTAATTCCACGACTGCATATATCGGTTGATATCGGTATCGGTTGATATCGGTATCTGTAATTAAAAGAGTTGGACAATATCGGAATATCGGATATCGGCAAAAAGCCATTATCGGACATCCCTAGGTAAAACCAATTAAAACAATAAATAGACATCAAAATTTAAAAAACACAGAGGACCACACAACTCACGTAGTGTTGAAAGCCAAAGAACAAAAGTGGGTCGTAAGACGAGACTTAAAACAGTCCATTCGTGCGATATTATGATAAAAGTTGGAATTTTACTCAATAACAGTCGCAATTTTACAAGGAAAGCCAAAATTTTTTGGCAATTTTATGAAAAGAGTCGTAATTTTACCCGACAAAAGTCCCAATTTTATAAGAAAACTTTTATATGCATGCTGTAAGTACATATGTAATGTAACACCCGTAATAACGTGCAATATTTACATATTCTTGTCATTTTAAGCATACGGTGGCATATTATTTTGACAATGTTCACTTCTCCCTTCAACAACAACAACAACAACACTACTAATCATGGCCAACTTAATGAGCAACAACCAAGACTACTTTGGGACAAACGACGATCCAGAAACGTATGTTTTTGAGCCTGAATATAAGAAGGATGGTCTACACGTTTTAAAAAGTAAGTCATAAGCAGGCACCATCAAGTAGCAGCATTGCTAAGTGCTAAACAAGGAATACAAACGATCAACATAAGTTAGCGCTTACAATAACGATATCGCTGGTACTTGGTTAGTAATCAGGTCATGACATGTAAATGGGGCTTTATTGGCGCAATAGTGTACTCCGCTTATCGGCATTGTTTGCCACCACTTGCCGTATTTGATGAATTAAAAATGCCTCAAAATGTTATTGTCTTACATAATCATTGCAAAAGGTATAGGAAAAATTCCACAAAAATTGCAGTTGCCCTTTAAGAGCGACGACTACTTCCTGACTATGAATGAATGAATGAAAAAAGTTTATTTGGGTCATATAATCAACCATCAACCATTGCGTGTGAGCAGTTTAACAGTACAGATTGGACATATTTAACAATCATACACATTTATGCACAAAAATAAAATAAAAAGAATGCCCGAAAAAGCTTATATTTGCCTATCCCAGGGGTCGGCAACCTTTAATAATAATAATAATAATAATAATAATAATAATAATAATAATAATACCTGGGATTTATATAGCGCTTTTCTAAATACCCAAAGTCGCTTTACACGTGTGTGTGTAGGGAGGGGGGGGGGGGGGGCAGCTTTTGCTTGCTCACGTAAGTGCCAGCAAGGCATACTTGTTCAACAGCCACACAGCTTACACTGACGGTAGTCGTACAAAAACAACTTTAACACTGTTACGTTACAAATATGCGCCACACTTTGAACCCACACCGAAAAAGAATGACAAACACATTTCTGGAGAACATCTGCACTGTAACACAACAAAAAATTTTATATTCCTTCTTAATTTACCTATTTCAAAAATCAATATCCCCGTAAATGATAGTTTTCTAACCTAAGAATGCTGTTGTTCTTTACTCCAAACATCATTTCCATTGTTTTTAAAAACACAATATCTGAATGTCATGATCCGTGCTCCGGATCATGTTTTCGTTATGTTCTGTTAGTTTAACTCAATCAGTTCCTGTTTTTTGTGCACTCTTGTTTGTTTTGGTTGCCATGGTGGCATATGATTTGCACCTGCCGCTGGTGTTCGGACGCTCACCTGGCTCTAATCAAGAGACTATTTAAACCGCCTTTTCCAGTCAGTCGGCCTGGCGTCATTGCTCGTTTCAGGTCTGATTCTATAGTTATGCTAGTTATGCCACAGTTTCATAGTTGTTCCATGCCATAGTTCATGTTAGTTGTTTGTTTCTTGCTATGCTATGGTTCATGCTAGTTGTTTGCTTCACGCTATTGTCACGCAACCCTCCACGTAAGTCTTGTTTATTTCGTGCCACAGTTAGAGAGTTGCCCGTTATTTTGTAGTTAGATTAAAGAATATGTTCCTACCTGCAAGCCTCGTCCGGAATAGTCCGCTTGCATCCCGGGAGAACAAACCTCGCAGTAAGCTGCGAAAAACCCCGTTATGACACTGAAAATGTTAGCACATTAGAACTTATAAATAATGGATTGGTATGTTCATAGTAGCACGCTTTGTGTATTACTCTAATGACCCTTTTTTGAAGTTTAATTATTGCGTCTATGTTTGTTTTACAAGCATTTCCCCAAACGTCAACACAATATGTTAAATATGGAAAAATTCAAGAATAATATAACATATGCAGACATGTCTTACTTGATAAAGAATAGCAATGGATGCGGGTTCCAACATAATGTATGATCAATTATTATTCCCAAGAATTTAGTTTCATATACTCTTATCAATTTCCACTCCATTTAATTTTAATTTTGCTTCACAATGTGTCCTTGCACCACTAAACACCATACATTTAGTTTTCCTTTCATTTAATGATAACTTAGTAACATCAAACCGTTTTTTTAGCTGAATCAACTCAACCGCTATTATCCTCAACACTTCCTTCTTTATTTAAACGGGGATAGCAGATCCATTCTATGTGTCATACTTGATCATTTCGCGATATTGCCATATTTTTGCTGAAAGGATTTAATAGAGAACATCGACGATAAAGTTCGCAACTTTTGCTCGCTGATAAAAAAAAGCCTTGTCTATACCGGAAGTGATACCGGAAGTAGCGTGACGTCACAAGTTCAAAGGCTCCTCACACTTCCCCATTGTTTACACCAGCAGCGAGAGCGATTCGGACCGAGAAAGCGACGATTACCCCGTCAATTTAAGCCAGGATGAAAGATTCGTGGATGAGGAACGTGAGCGTGAAGGACTAGAGTGCAGTGCAGGACGCATCTTTTTTCGCTCTGACCGTAACTTAGGTACAAGCTGGCTCATTGGATTCCACACTTTCTCCTTTTTCTATTGTGGATCACGGATTTGTATTTCAAACCACCTGGGATACTATATCCTCTTGAAAATGAGAGTCGAGAACGCGAAATGGACATTCACAGTGACTTTTATCTCGGCGAAGCTCTGTAGCTACGGAGCTAACGTGATAGCATCGTGCTTAAATGCAGATAGAAACAGAAGAAATAAACCCCTGACTGGAAGGATAGACAGAAGATCAACAATACTATTAAACCATGGACATGTAACTACACGGTTAATGCTTTCCAGCCTGGCGAAGCTTAACAATGCTGTTGCTAACGATGCCATTGAAGCTAACTGAACTATGATAAAAACATTAGCGCTCCACCTACGCCAGCCAGCCCTCATCTGCTCATCAACACCCGTGCTCACCTGCATTCCAGCGATCGGCGGAAGGACGAAGGACTTCACCCGATCATCCGTGCGGTCGGCGGCTAGCGTCGGATAGCGCATCAGCCATCCAAGTCAAAGTCCTCCTGGTTGTGTTGCTGCAGCCAGCCGCTAATACACCGATCCCACCTACAGCTTTCTTCTTTGCCGTCTCCATTGTTCATTAAACAAATTGCAAAAGATTCACCAACACAGATGTTTAGAATACTGTGGAATTATGAGATGAAAACAGAGCTATTTTGTATTGGATTCAATGGTGTCCGAATACTTCCGTTTAACTATTGACGTCACGTGCATACGTCATCATGCAAAGACGTTTTCAAGCGGAAGTTTAGCGGGAAATGTAAAAAGTCACTTTATAAGTTAACCCGGCCGTATTGGCATGTGTTGCAATGTTAAGATGTCATCATTGATATATAAACTATCAGACTGCGTGGTCGCTAGTAGTGGCTTTCAGTAGGCCTTTAAAGACCACTATTGATGAGGGGTCCACCAATGCGGTCATGTGACCATTGCTGCGGACTTGACCCCAAACCTCTGCTCGTGTCTTCCAGCGTGCGTCTTTCTCGGCTCCGGCGGAGGACACGGACGTCGTCCCCCAAGGTCTGAGGCGCAGGCACGTCAGCGCCGCCGCCGCGCGGCCATCTTGCGTCTGTGGCGAAGGCACGCAGGACTCCGACGCATCGTGAGGCGGGACTGAACCCAAACAAAACCGCCAGTGTACACTCTTAGAACGCTCGTGTGTCCATCTTACGTGTTTTGTCTCCTGTTTGTGTGATAGTCTTTACTTCGTTTAGTTTCACTTTCAAAGTCCGCTGATTGTGGCAACGTCATTGACCGTTACAGTACAACTGTGGAGGTCTTGCACCTCCGGGTTCTTAGGACCACCAAGGACGGACATGACAGGCTTGACGGTTTTGTGATTTGCTTTATTTTGCAATAAACATATCGCTCTGCTTTTCAGCAATCGCCTCTCGTCTCTGTCTCCGTTTCCGTCTCGAGCTGCTGACCCGTCTCCGCTCGGGATGGTTTCCTGCTGGCCCCGCTGTGGACTGGACTCTCGCTGATGTGTTGGATCCACTGTGGACTGGACTTTCACAATATTATGTCAGACCCACTCCACATCCATTGCTTTCGGTCTTCCCTAGAGGGGCGGGGGGGTTACCCACATTTGCGGTCCTCTCCAAGGTTTCTCATAGTCATTCACCGACGTCCCACTGGGGTGAGTTTTTCCTTGCCCGTATGTGGGCTCTGTACCGAGGATGTCGTTGTGGCTTGTACAGTCCTTTGAGACACTTGTGATTTAGGGCTATATAAATAAACATTGATTGATTGATTGATTGATCTCACTCGGGCTCGTGCTCGGGTTTTCTCTCGTCCATCAACCACTCCAACTTCTCCACCCTCTGCCTTCCCGGCTGCTGCCCTTTTATAGAGTGTCAGGTGATCAGGTAGACGCGCCCAGGTGGGCCATCTACTCACCTGTCGCCGATCTCGGAGCCCCGCCTCGCTGCAGGTCCGCAGGCCACGCCCCCTCACAAAAACAATTTGAAAACCCGCCTGATTTTTATGTGTGTAAGCACATGTGTTGACATGAAGACCGGACCCCGACAGGAAGTAAGTTTCCACGACACGGTACCGTTGAGTTTGTATTGTACGTTAATAAATTGTGTTTCCATTGCTTAGGCCCGGTCATGACGCTTCAACCGTGTCTCCCGTCTGAGCGTGAACACCTTCTTCTTCTGCACACCTCCAGGTAGGACGCCTCGCCAATCGATATCTAATCAACTTGCTGCTGGATCCCTCTGAAAGACTTCTGACTTCTCACAGTCACTCTCTACGTAGAACCCATTGTACTTGCAGAAACACACCTTAAGTTAAGTTAAAGTACCAATGATTGTCACACACACACTAGGTGTGGTGAAATCTGTCCTCTGCATTTGACCCATCCCTTTGTTCACCCCCTGGGAGGTGAGGGGAGCAGTGGGCAGCAGCGGTGCCGCGCCCAGGAATAATTTTTGGTGATTTAACCCCCCTTGATGCTGAGTGCCAAGCAGGGAGGTAATGGGTCCCATTTTTATAGTCTTTGGTATGACTCGGCCGGGGTTTGAACTCACTACCTACTCTAACCACTAGGCCACTGAGTAGGTTATTTTGCAGCTTTGTGTCACTTTCTCCTCACTCTGTCGGCTTCCCGTCCGCTCCAACGTCTCACCCTTCCTCCTCAGTTCATCCTCAGTATATTCAGCTTCGAAAAAGATAAAAGTTGTGAATTGTCCAAAAATAGTCGTCCTTGTTATTCTATTACCAAGTGTGGCAAAGTTCACTCGCGTTTGTTTCCGGAATTAGCAACACATTTGTTGCAGGGAGTCAGAAATGCGTTGCTATGGAAACGGAAATCAATGCGCCGAGGAAACAAAGGGACTTCTGTGTGCGTGGATGTTGGGGAAGCAGCGCATACAGGACAGTTGGGCTTGTCGTTGTTGTTTTGGCTTGAAAGTTGATCCGCCACCTTGTTACGTTCGAGGTGGTATAAAGCTTGATATAAAGGTCTCATTAGGATACAAAAGGTCAGGGATGTTCAACTACATCATGAAGAGGGCCACAGGTTCAAGAGTCTAAAGGCTCAGGGGCCGGGACATCGAAATGTGGATGTTTCGTCGGAAAAGGCCTCCGCGGGTTATATTCCTTTACTTACCGTATTTCCCGGACCATAGGGCGCACCGGATTATAAGGCACACTGCTGATGAGCGGGTCTATTTGTCAGGTTCAAACACCGATGACATCTATTAAACAGACAAAGAAGCAAGGAATCAAACAGAGACAGAATTAAATTTGGCTCAATGAGGAGAAACACGTAGACCTGGACCCTTGGACAAGGTTCCACGCTCTGACGAAAGATTGTACGCCTCCTCTTTTATTTGGACTTTCCCTGATTACATGGCAACAGCTGTTTCTAAAGGAAGGGGGTCATAAACAGCCGTTGCAAAGGCGCCAGGTCCTGCTTATCTCGGGTCAAGACAAAATCTTCCTGTGGATTACGATACATCAAGGAAACCGACACCTTCATGTCGCTTCCCATCCCACACAGTGGAGTTTTGCAAGCCTTTTGTTTGGTAAGATCAAAGACAGCTTTTGTCTGCTCGCCGGGAACTCGTTGAAACTGTAGTGGAATTTCTGACCTTTTCACCTTTTTCTATTGTGTACCATTTAAAAGAGCATATGTGTGTAAAAGTTGAGCCTATGGTCGTCCTGACATTGAACAAGATGTTTTGATTATTTGTTATGGCTAAGGGATTCAAGGATGTTGCAGAACAAACAGGTCCAAAACAACTGGACCTTGACACACGAGGGAAACACATAAGTAACCAAGTAGACCAAGTCTATGCATGATTCAAGCTCTTCCCTTTTTGTCCCTGCTCAAGGGAGCTCTTTCTTTTTCTCCGGAGAAAACTGTCTGTAATCATGGCAATTCAATCCAACCTTGTACCATTTGATTATGGGTAAATAAAACGTTTGTACTAAATTCACTTTTGTTCCTGCTTAAGATTTGGACCTTCCACCACATAAAATTGGCGTCACGAACAGGATGGTTTAGAACAGTGGTACCCAACCTTTTTGTAGTTGCGGACCAGTCAACGCTTGAAAATTTGTAAAAAAGTAAATAAAAATAAAAATTATTTTCTTTTTTTGTCATAAATAAATACAATCATGTGTGCTTACGGACTGTATCCCTGCAGGCTGTATTGATTTATATTGATATATAATCTAAAATTTTGAGAATTTTTGGCATCGTTGAACCATGAATATGTCCATTCATATGAATGGGAATTTCCTGGAAATTTGTGAATTCCTGTAAAACCAATAATCTATGACAATATTGATACTAGCACTATTGTCCTAAATTATATGAATGGGTTGGTTTTGGAATTTTTTTCGAATCGATTGAAAATTCAGTTTGAATCGAGAATGGGTATTTCGGAATTCCTGGAAGTTGGGGAAAAAACGGAAATTTGAACCAAAAAACAGGTAGGTGCGTTTGTTGTCCCCACTACGAGGAATGTTTTAAAGGTGCAATGATCAAAAACAGTTGAAAAATGTGGACTGTGAAAACTTTCCAGGAAGAGGTGCAAATAGGGCTGTAGAAAACCGGGAATTCTGGGAATTCCTGGATTTTTTTAAAACTTCATTGTCCAAGGTGAGTGGAGTGTGTGGATGGTAGAACAGTTGAAATCGGGGTGTTGCATTACACTGCCCTCTAATCCTTCACTCTCACGTTCCTCATCCACAAATCTTTCATCCTGGCTCAAATTAATGGGGTAATCGTCGCTTTCTCGGTCCCGAATCGCTCTCGCTGCTGGTGGCTATGATTGTAAACGATGTGCAGATGTGAGGCGCTCCACAACCTGCGACGTCACGCTACTTCTGCTGGTGGCCATGATTGTAAACAATGTGCAGATGTGAGGCGCTCCACAACCTGTGACGTCACGCTACTTCCGCTACAGGCAAGGCTTTTTTATCAGCGACCAAAAGTTGCGAACTTTATCGTCGATGTAAAAAAAAAAAAAAAAAAAAAATTATTTTCTTTTTTTGTCATTAAGAAATACAATAATGTGTGCTTATGGACTGTATCCCTGCAGACTGTATTGATTTATATTGATATATAATGTATATATTGTGTTTTTATGTTGATTTAATAAAAAATAAAAAAAATAAAAAAATAAAATAAATAAATAAATAAAAAAAGAATTTCTTGTGCGGCCGCGGCCCGGTACCAATCGGTCCACGGACCGGTGGTTGGGGACCACTGGTCTAGAACGCTGCAGGTCGATATCAGGACTCCCGGTATCTCAAGGCAGACAGAGTTGCATGCGCGCATCTAAAGGTAAGCAATTTTGCTTAATGTGTAAACGCAGTCTGTCTGTGATAACTTGGATACTATTATTCTGACACTATTTTTTTTTCATACAAAAGGCGCACCAGATTATAAGGCGCATTAAAGGAGTCATATTATTATGATTTTTTTTTCTAAATGTAAAATACTTCCTTGTGGTCTACATAACATGTAATGGTGGTTCTTTGGTCAAAATGTTGCATAGATCAGTGGTCCCCAACCACCGGGCCGCGGCCCGGTACCGGTCCGCGGACCGACTGGTACGGGGCCGCACAAGAATTTAAAAAAAAAAAATAATAATTTTTTTTTTTTTAAATGAAATCAACATAAAAAACACAATATATACATTTATATCAATATAGGTCAATACAGTCTGCAGGGATACAGTCCGTAAGCACACATGATTGTATTTTATAAAAAAAAAAAAAAAAAAATTTTTTTTTTTTTTTTTTAATGAAATCAACATAAAAAACACAATATATACATTTATATCAATATAGGTCAATACAGTCTGCAGGGATACAGTCCGTAAGCACACGATTGTATTTAAAAAAAAAAAAAAAAAAAGTTTTTTTTTTTTTTTTTAAATACACCCCCCCCAACCGGTCCGTGGGACAAATTGTCAAGCATAGATGATGTTTTACGGATCATCTTCAAGTCGCTTTCTGACAGTCGCTTCCGGAAGCGCCGTTTTGTGGGCGGTCTCATTTACGTGGCTCACCTTCGACGGCGTCTTCTCCCCGCCATCTTTGTTGTGGGGGTGTAGCGTGCAAAGACGGCGCTAAGTGTTTTAATGACATTCAAACTTTACTTCAATCGACAACGGAGCAAGATCTCCTCATCCGGAAACAACAACGTGTCCCGTGGAAAAACCGCCCGGGCGGAACTCTCTGATAACTAAAGTTCCTTGGGTGAATAATGTAAACTCACTACACCGGTACGTTTTAGCGCTTTCATGGCGAGTCTACTGACAGATATAAGTAAGAACTTTACACTACTTTATGTTAGAAATGGCAAAAGTGGAGGACGAATGTCACATAACGAGAAGATAGAGAAAAAGAAGCTTATCGACTACGGTATCGGCACGGACTACATGTGCGCACATTTTCAGTACTTATGCAGATCTCAAATACACACCAGAAGGTAAGAAAAGTTGCTTTTGCGCAATATTGTGAAACAAAACACCAGCTAATATGTCTGCTAATGGGTGCCATTTTGCCGTCCTTATACACACACCATAATAATACTTGTATCTTTGACTACGGTAGCCGTAGTGCGCCGACAACCCAGGGTGTGGTGCGGCTTTAAAGTCGTACTCAAACATTTTGACAGATTCTTGAGCGCCGTGTGTAATGTTCTATATTTTCAATGAAACGTCTGAAGTTCTGGTGTTGTTTACTTAAATCATATTGCAGTCTACACGTATCTCTTATGTGTGGCTGCCATCTACCGCTCACACTTATCATTACACCGTGCACCAAATAAAGTTGCTTCGAGGTCGGTAAGCACAACCGGAATGATTCCGTACATTAGGTGCACTGTCGGGTTTTGAGAAAACGAAAGGATTTTATGTTAAGTTAAGGTTCAAGTACCACTGATAGTCACACACACACCAGGTGTGGTGAAATTTGTCCTCTGCATTTGACCCAACCCCTTGCTCCACCCCCTGCAAGGTGAGGGGAGCAGTGAGCAGCAGCGGTGGCCGTGCTCGGGAATCATTTTGGTGATTTTAAACCCCAATTCCAACCCTTGATGCTGCGTGCCAAGCAGGGAGGTATTGGGTCATATTGCAGTCGACATGTATCTCTTATGTGTGGCTGCCATCTACCGCTCACACTTATCATTACACCATGCACCAGATAAAATGGCTTCGAGGTCGGTAAGCACAACCGGAATGATTCCGTACATTGGGCGCACTGTCGGGTTTTGAGAAAATGAAAGGATTTTAAGTGAAAATTATTCTCTGCATTTGCCCCATCACCCTTGATCCCCCCCTGGAAGGTGAGGGGAGCAGTGAGCAGCAGCGGTGGCCGCGCCCGGGAATCATTTTTGGTGATTTAGCCCCCAATTCCAACCCTTGATGCTGAGTGCCAAGCAGGGGTCCCGTTTTTATAGTCTTTGGTATGACTCGGCCGGGGTTTGAACTCACAACCTACCCATCTCGGGGCGTGCGCCTTTATAGTCCGAAAAAATAGGGTAATGAGAAAGTAAAAACATCGGCTTTCACACGGCACTGTCAATAAATTCATCATTCTGCCCTCGCTGCTTGTTTCCAGCGTGTGCGGCCCGACAGATAGTTAACAGCGTGAAGAAACAGAAGCTTCAGAGGTTTTGTTGATCGTGTAGCGCTGGAACTATTTGCGGCGCTCCACATTTAGCTTTGGCGGGCCGCCACGAATAAGAATGCGTGCTTATAAACACGTCTTATAAATGCGGTTCTTCCTGAGAGAATTAACCTCGGCTTCTCTTAATCTCTTCATGTAATGACTTTTTTATTTTTGATGCGATGTAGATTAATTCTGGGATTGACCGTAACAGCGTTTTTTTTTTGCCTGTAATCTTCCCAGCACCGTCGTTCTTGATCAAAACCGAAGCGTTGGTATTTATGCCCCTTCCTGGCCTCCCTACCGGCATGATCTAATCCGCCATGAATGAGGGCAGGGATTACGCCCGTCAACCTTGGCAGGCAGCATGTCTGAGCCGGCCAGGCCCCGGCGGGATGACCTCACCTGGACCAAAGCCTGAATGCGGCGTTTTCGGCATAAACATCCACCATCAGACGTCTGGAACCGAGCACTAAACTACAGCAATAACACAAAATACTTATTAAAAAACTCAATTATTCACTACATAGAACGTCACAGCTGAGATGTGCTTGCTGGCTTGTTGCTAGGCAGAATTCACAGCACTCAAGCATGGCTTGAAAATTTTACCGGTGGTCAATATTGCAATTAAACCCTTGCTTTGTATTAAATGGGAAAAATCATCCTGATATTTAGGTCAGCTCATTTAGCAGCAAGATATGAAAAACTATCTGCGAATGCTGCCATCTGCTGGCTGCAGTGGGTTTTACACATCTGTCACTCGTTGTCTCCCCATTGACAATGAACGGGCATGATAAATATTCGAATCGATTCTTGGCGGTAACGATTCTTTGGGGAGAAAATTCCGGGAAATGGAAATGGAAATGGAAAACATGTTTTTGCGTTCAGTATATGGGAAGAGTAGTGTGGGTGGACGGTTGAAAGGTCGGAATCGGGTCTAAAATGGCGCACAATTTTGAGAATTTAGGGCATTGTTGAACTATGAATATGTCCATTCATTTGAATGGGAATTTCCTGGAAATTTGGGAGTTTCGTTAAAACCAATAATCTATGAAAATATTGATAATAAATATAAAAATAATAGCACAGTTGTTTGTCCTAGATCAGTGGTCCTTTGTCCTTGACAATGTGGCCCACGGACCGGTGGGGGTGGGGGGGGGTATTTAAAAAAATATTTATTTTTTTATTTTTTACATAAATAAATACAATCATGTGTGCTTACGGACTGTATCCCTGCAGACTGTATTGATCTATATTGATAAATAATGTATATATTGTGTTTTTATGTTGATTTCATAAAAAAAATAAAAATTAAAAAAATTAAAAAATATATTTTTTTATTTTTTTATTTTCTTGTGCGGCCCGGTACCAATCGGTCCGCGGCCCGGTGGTTGGGGACCACTGTCCTAGATGATATGAATGGGTTGATGTTGGAATTTTTCTAATCGATTGAAAAATGTTGACGTAGTAACAGTTGGAATTGAGAACGGGTATTTGGGAATTCCTGGAATTTCGGAAAAAACGGACATTTGGTGCAAAAAAATTGGTGCGTTTGTTGTCCCCACTAAGAGGAATGTTTGGAAAGTGGAATCATCAAAAACAGTTGAAAAATGTGCACTGTGAAAACTTTCCAGGAAGAGGTGCAAATAGGGCTTTGGAAAACTGGGAATTCCTGGAATTATTTTTTTTAACTTTAGGGCATTGTTGAACTATGAATATCTCCATTCATTGGAATGGGAATTTCCTAGAAATTTGGGAATTTCGGTAAAATCAAGATTATATGACAATATTGATACTAGCACCTAAATGATATGAATGGGTTGCTTTTGGAATTTTTCGAATCGATTGAAAATTCAGTTTGAATTGAGAATGGGTATTTCGGAATTCCTGGAATTTCGGAAAAAACGGAAATTTGAACAAAAACAGTTGAAAAATGTGGACTGTGAAAACTTTCCAGGAAGAGGTGCAAAAAGCGGTTTAGAAAACCGGAAATTCTGGGAATTCCTGGAATTTTTTTTTTTTACTTGGAAAATGGTAGTTTTATTGTCTCGGGTTCAAATCGGATGAGAAATGTGGGATATGCAGTAGATTGTATAATGCCCATTCATTGTCAATGGGAAGAAAATTATGGGAAAACCGGTAATTTGGGAAAGGGAAAACATGTTTTTGTGTTCAATATATCGGAAGAGTAGTGTGGGTGGATGTTGAAAGGTCGGAATCGGGTTTAAAATGGCGCAACATTTTGAGAATTTAGGGCATTGTTGAACTATAAATATATGTCCTTTTATTTGAATGGGAATTTCCTGGAAATTTCGGTAAAACCAAGAATCTATGACAGTATTGATACTAGCACCGTTGTCCTAAATTATATGAATGGGTTGGTTTTGGAATTTTTCGAATCAATTTAAAATTCAGTTTAATTGAGAATGGGTATTTCGGAATTCCTGGAATTTTGGAAAAATAACGGACATTTGAACAAAAAACAAATAGGTGCATTTGTTGTCCCCACTACGAGGAATGTTTTAAAGATGAAATGATCAAAAGCAGTTGAAAAATGTGCACTGTGAAAACTTTCCAGGAAGAGGTGCAAATAGGGGTTTAGAATACCGGAAATTTTGGGAATTCCTGGAAAAAAATTTTTTTTACTTGGAAAATGGTAGTTTTATTGTCTAGGGTTCAAATCGGATGAGAAAAGTGGGATATGCAGTAGATTGTATAATGCCCATTCATTGTCAATGGGAAGAAAATTATGGGAAAACCGGTAATTTGGGGAAAGGGAAAACATGTTTTTGTGTTCAATATATCGAAAAGTAGTGTGGGTGGATGTTGAAAGGTCAAAATCTGGTTTAAAATGGCGCAACATTTTGAGAATTTAGGGCATTGTTGAACTATAAATATATGTCCATTTATTTGAATGGGAATTTCCTGGAAATTTCTGTAAAACCAAGAATCTATGACAGTATTGATACTAGCAGCGTTGTCCTAAATGATATTAATGGGTTGGTTTTGGAATTTTTCGAATCGATTTAAAATTCAATTTGAATTGAGAATGGGTATTTCGGAATCCCTGGAATTTCGGAAAAATAACGGACATTTGAACAAAAAACAAATAGGTGCATTTGTTGTCCCCACTACGAGGAATGTTTTAAAGGTGCAATGATCAAAACCAGTTGAAAAATGTGCACTGTGAAAACTTTCCAGGAAGAGGTGCAAATAGGGCTTTAGAAAACCGGAAATTTTGGGAATTCCTGGAAAAAAAAATTTTTTACTTGGAAAATGGTAGTTTTATTGTCTCGGGTTCAAATCGGATGAGAAAAGTGGGATATGCAGTAGATTGTATAATGCCCATTCATTGTCAATGGGAAGAAAATTATGGGAAAACCGGTAATTTAGGGAAAGGGAAAACATGTTTTTGTGTTCAATATATCGGAAGAGTAGTGTGGGCGGATGTTGAAAGGTCGGAATCTGGTTTAAAATGGCGCAACATTTTGAGAATTTAGGGCATTGTTGAACTATGAATATGTCCATTCATTTGAATGGGAATTTCCTGGAAATTACGGTAAAACCAAGAATCTATGACAGTATTGATACTAGCAGCGTATTCCTAAATGATATGAATGGGTTGGTTTTGGAATTTCTCGAATAGATTGGAAATTCAGTTTGAATCGAGAATGGGTATTTCGGAATTCCTGAAAGTTCGGAAAAAAACGGAAATTTGAACAAAAAACAGGTAGGTGCGTTTGTTGTCCCCACTACGAGGAATGTTTTAAAGGTGCAATGATCAAAAACAGTTGAAAAATGTGGACTGTGAAAACTTTCCAGGAAGAGGTGCAAATAGGGCTGTAGAAAACCGGAAATTTTGGGAATTCCTGGAAAAAAACAATTTTTACTTGGAAAATGGTAGTTTTATTGTCTCGGGTTCAAATCGGATGAGAAATGTGGGATATGCAGTAGATTGTATAATGCCCATTCATTGTCAATGGGAAGAAAATTATGGGAAAACCGGTAATTTAGGGAAAGGGAAAACATGTTTTTGCGTTCAATATATCGGAAGAGTAGTGTGGGTGGACGGTTGAAAGGCCGGAATCTGGTTTAAAATGGCGCAACATTTTGAGAATTTAGGGCATTGTTGAACTATGAATATGTCCATTCATTTGAATGGGAATTTCCTGGAAATTACGGTAAAACCAAGAATCTATGACAGTATTGATACTAGCAGCGTATTCCTAAATGATATGAATGGGTTGGTT